>NC_085139.1:166072078-166280625 GCF_024139115.2 Armigeres subalbatus
CCAATAAGCTTAGCTTAGCTTAGACTGACTGTACATATCAATGGTTGCTACTCCGTGATTGATCAGAACTGGTGCAAATTGCACTACGATCCAAGTGAATAATGGTTGGGATTTACCATCTATTCTCGAAGTGCACGTTTCAGCAGCTCGCAAATGTTGATCAATAACGGCGCCGGCCAAGTCCTTACAGTCAGTTGGGAAAGGGAGGGAATGTTAGTGTGTGGTTATTGTTGCTACTAGAGACCGAGAATACCTCTGCATCTCCACAATAACCACGGGAAGGAAGTTTTGTTAGTTGGGTGGGGTAATCAGTAACATAGATCGGGATTCACCATGGAAAGTGATGTGACCTATGCAACTTCTACACTACAGTATTAGCATTTCCTTAATTTGTTCAATTGTTCATCCTTCGCGAGAATAAACAATCAATCGCTCAAAGTGAGCGATTGTTCATTTGAATTCCGGATTAGGCGCCCGCGTCATCATTTCTTTAACGTAAGGAAAGTAAAAAAGAATATGGATTAAAATTGAAAATTAAGTAATATTCAATTAATTTTAGTGGAATGTATTTCACTTGTCATATGACGAGCTTGTACTAATACTGTTGAGTCAAGTACGAGACACTAAAGATTGCCTTACTGTTTAGGTCGAAATACGTATCTGTCTAAGGTACAATAATGTAGTGGAACCAAAAGAAATAGTACAAACTCGTCATGTGACAAGTAATTTTAATGATCTTTTTAGCTCCCTCAATATCGATGCATCGCAGTAATTCTATTGTTACACAGCAATGTACAAAAGAGCATAGGGCACCATATATGGAAACTGAATAATTATTGATCCAGAATCATATGACAACTCGTTTCTAGGAAAATATTGATTTAGTGTATAAAATTTGAAGGAAATACTCAAACACACTCTTCTTTCAATTCGACCAAAAAAGCATGTCATCAACATTTAATTTCCTGACTTATAAATTTAAAAACTATTGATTGAAATAATAAGTTATATTATCTCGATTACCAGTTTATCATTCATTACGCTTTTCTAATTTTCTCATCACGGAAATGATGGATTTCACGAGATGTTACAAAGTGCAGATTTGTTTAAACACTAACGCAGAAGTTGTTATTTCCGTTATTAGATGAAATACAAATTTACACATTTATCTCATTTCATTGCCGAATTAACCAAGGAAAGAACAATTGTTATAAATGTTGATCACTGCTACTTCAAGAAATAAAATAAACACAGATAAATTATTCCGAACTCACTCGTTATAAACTGAAGAAAGGAACTAACTCACCAGACAAATACTGCAAACCGGAGCTCCTCAAGAACATCCCTCAAACCTTGCCATCATTTGAAAAGAAATGGGAATGTTGATCTGTAGTTATTCTTGACAGAAGATTCGAGTTTTCAGTATCTTGACAATCTCAGCGTGAGGGATGTTGAACAGTAGCTTGACACGTTTGAAAGCCTGTTACCACCTGATAACCATCGCCGCCCGCACTGTAACACGCACAATATTTCACCATCATCACTCATTATAAAATTCACTAAATATCAAACTACCAGCCGAATCATATTATTATATGGAAACACAGAATTTTGACATGAGAGAAATTATTGTTGCATCTCTTCGCGACGATTACTACGATCGATCCCCCAGTTTGGGGATGTAATGCCAATAAGAAGAAAAAGAAGAAATAGAAGAAGAAGAAGAAGAAGAAGAATTCAGAGAAATTCTTTTCCCAGAAATTTTGCAAGATTCCTCTTTAGCAATTCTGGGAAACTTGTATTTCAAGAATACAGGATTATACCTTCTGTAGATGTTCTTGAGAATTCCTACCCAGGAGTTCTGATCATTTATTGCTTCAGAAATCATGATGAATTCTTCCTCCAAGGATTTTGGCCCCTGCAGACTGTTATTTTGAAGGGGAAGGGTCGTTTGGCCGAAATCCAATCGGACGAAAGCCATTTGGCCGAATGCCACTAGGCCGAAAGTTGTTTGACCGAATATACAATTTGACCGAACAGACCATAAAGTCAAAAGTCATTTGGCCGAAAGGGTTGTTTGGCTGAAAGGGTCATTTGGCCGAATGGGTCGTTTGGCCGAATGGGTCATTTGGCCAAAACGGTCGTTGGGCCGAAAGAATCAATTGGCCTATAGGTTCATTTGGCCGAAAGAGTCGTTTGGCCGAAAGGGTCGTTTGGCCGAAAGGGTCATTAGGCCAAGCGACCCTTTCGGCCAAATGATGAGGAATAAGAATTGAGACGTCTCTTTTCTTACTCCTGATTTCTCACTTTTCAAATAACCTATTTGGCCAAATGTCTTATTCTGCCAAATGACCCTTTTGGCCAAATGACCCTTTCGGACAAACGACCCTTTCGGTCAAACGACTCTTTCGGCCAAATGATCCTATCTGCCAAACGACCCTTCCGCGTTATTTTTCTTTAGTTTTGAACAATTTCTCTATGACTCTAGGAAATACCGGCTCCATGAATTTTGGGAAACTGATTTTCCAATCATTCTTGGTTCTTCAATCTCAGATGGTCTGAGAACTTGTCCATTCAGAAATTATGGGAAATTATTCTTCCCAAATATCTAAATAAATGCAACACCATCGCCTCCCTTCCAGCAACGCAGGAATTCTTTTCTCTCACTTGAAATCTCCCCCAGATATTTTGGAGAAATTCTCCTCTAGGAATTCTAGAAACTTATTATGCAAGAATTGTGAAATTTTCTAAGATTAGTAATTTTGGAGAATTTCTCCTTCAGAAGCTCTGGGATATTTTAATTTCAAGGCAGTGTTCCATCTCTTTGATTTTAATCCATCACCAGTATTTTACAACGACTTTTTGCAGCACACTTTCGAGGCACAAATTAACACAAAAATTGAAAATTGATATGTCCTGTTTAATTGTTTCGATGTGTTTCTTATGAATTCTGATTGCTGTATTATGAGCATATTTTATCCATGTTTGTACATCTAATAATAAGATTTAGAAGACATTTTTATCCTTATAGTCATTGAAACATAAGAAATAAATAAAAATAAATAAAAAAATATTTCTCCTACAAGAATTCCTTCTACAGAAATTCTTCTAAATACTCATTTAGGAATTTTGCCCCTCCAAAGGTTAGGGCAATTTCTCTCGCACGAATTTTGTGGAATCCCTCCCCCAAAAATTAATATGAATTCCTCCTTAAGGAATTTGGAGGAATTTATCCTCTGAGGATCCCGGCGAATTATTCACCTCATCCTAACTCTGGGGAATTCCTCCCTCACGAATTATGAGGATATCTTCTCCTATGAATTATAGGAAATTTCTTCTCCTTGTATTCAGGAGAATTCTTTCGATAGAACTTCTAAAAAGTTGCTTTTACAAGAATTCCTGCGAATTCATTGTGAGGAAAGAATAATACGTGTCCCAGAATTTCTATATGGGGAACTCATGGAAAATTTCTATCAGTTCCTGTAAATTTCTGTAGGATTTTCTGACTTTTAGGAATTCTCTTATCTGATCTTTTTTGTTGACAATTCATCTTCAATTTGAAAATTGCTGTATCGCAGCTTGTTCATCAAGCACTTCTACAATTTCTAACTGCTAGGTTTCTAATAAGATTCACTTTCCTTTTGCATTGCTGTGTCTTAACACTAACACGAGGGTGCTCATATATAGGGAAGAATAAAAAAAACTTAAACTGCACCATGAAATGGATCCAGTCACCTTCTGTACGGCCTTGCTTTGAGGCAGCCAGGCTAAAGAATTCGGGATTTTTGGTAGTTTTTTCACTAGGAATTTAGATTTTTGAAGAGATTTCAAGAAGAATTTGTGGAGAGAAAGTGATGAAATTTCAAAAGATTTTTTTAGGGGGAGCTTAGGTGCATTTTCTCATTATATTCCTGAAGGATTAGGTATTTAACAGCGTGCAATATAAATTATGCCTATTGCTATTAATGCACGAGACATGCAAATAATATTCCAAAAAAAAATTGTTCGTCAACACCGAAGAATTGATAGTTTTAAATCGCGCCGATCCGAGTCGCCGCCGCCGCTGCCAAGAGCAAACGAGGCGTGATGCCGGCTAAGCCGCCGCCGCCGATTGAAAATTGCGTTCACGCCGCCGCCGGTTCAAAGTGGATCGGCGCACAGGTCTAGTTGACGCGCCCTTCTTTAAACAAACCATCCCGTGGAAAGCTTGACAAGTTTTGCTAATTTCATTATTCTTTTTGTTGGATCATTCTGCTGGATGAAGATTTTCATTTTCCCGTGGGTTTCGAGTAAGTGTCTCTGCTTACAGGTCCACCACTCCCATTTTTGGCCCTTCATACAGCAATATGTTGAATTCAAAATCATATTGTAATTTGGCCGTACTGTCAAGTGGAACCGCATGCAGAGCAAGACTCTAGCCAGGATGGTGGCTAACTACATACATACATACAAGAATACCTCATTTTGATTTCATAATGACAATCATTCAGAAAAAGATAACGTCAAAGAAAGTCATTGTCTTGGCGTTGGAAATTTTTCAACTGTTCTTACAACTTGTAACGATTTATATGGTCGGGAATCTGCCTGGATTCAATTTGCTCTTTTTATGATACCAGACATTGCTCGGGAAGCAACTGCAACAATCAAGCACATATTGCATGTGCTCGATCGAGATCATGCATCCGAACGGTTACAGTTTCGCTATCCATAAACACTGGGAACTTAAAGTGCTTGTCAGTGCAAAGTTAACATTATTTTGATATTGACCGCTTTTCCGAAACGCTGTCTTATTTCCACCATTTTGATGAACACATAAACACACAATTTTGGATGTAATTGAATACCGTAAACTGGGGGAACATTGATCATATTTTCAATTGTTTTGTAAATATTTCCCCCGTAAGTGAAATCATAGCTTTTTTCATATTTTTAAAACGAGTACTGGTACTTGTAGAACGTATAAGGCTGTTGTTCTTGATTATTTGATAATTTTAAACTTGTTTTAAAAATGTTTTTTGTCGAGTTTTTTGATTTTTCAATTTGGGGTAACTTTGATCAATCATTTATCTATAGAGAAAGCGTATGCAAACGCCTTAAGGTAGGCAATTATAGTTGGAATCTCTGCAATATATATCAAAATTTCGAAACAAAAACTATGGATTAACCAAGAAAATAAGATTGCTTATCACATAACCATAGGTACGAGCTTAATTTTTTTGTTATTATACTTGTTTTGAGTGCTTTTTTGGCAGCTTGCTGTGAGTTCAAAAATTAATGTTGATTTTATTGTTCAAATTATATTATTCAGCAGCAAATTTAGTCAAGATTAAGATACCTAATTCACAATAAGTAATTGTGATAACAGGAAATAAAATTTTATTCATTTCTTGTAAATGGTGAAACTGATCAATGTTACCCCGCTGATCAATGTTCCCCCGGATTACAGTACTTTCAATATCAGCTAGAACCTGTTTAATTTTCTCTTCCAAAAAAACATTTTACCTTTACGATATCAGATTGCATCGGGAAAACACCAAAATCAACCAATCGTAACACACATTTTTCAAAAGGCGAAGCACGAAAGCAAAGAGAACTACAAACAACGGATATTTATCGTATTCGGGACCCTACGTAACGAGATAAATACGCTTCATCAATTTGGTCTTGATGGAGAATAACTTGATTACATTGAAATAATTGTTAATAATATTAATTACATAATAATATTTATTATGCATTGACGAAAAGAACCCCTCCATATATGTATAGGTACGTTATTTAGAAATGGATCAAATAGTTAGCTAATCCTTCTTATCATCACTGAACTAAATGAATCGTGTAGTACTTGAAATAAACTAGTAACACTACTGAAGATCAGTGAGTATATTTCTACATTTTTATTATAGAACAGACATGGCGCGCGTTTTACGCCTAAGTCTCCTATCGTATTCTTATTTTATTCTATTGGGGCCACATGGATGCACGAAAGCATAGGCTAAAAATCAGCCAAGTAAAATAAAGGAATAAAATATTTTCCAATTTTCCGATAGAAGATAACTCCCCGAACTGTGTTACATATTTAGTACGGTCTGCTTAACGGGGCCACACATGATTGACATTTCCCAATCATTTCCGGGACGAGCGTTCCGGCGGTTATAAAATCAGACCCTTCAGCTCCAGACCATTGGGTCGGTTTTCCCTCCACAGTTGTTTGTCCGTATGTGCATGAGGCAGCCAATAAGCAATCCTTCTGTTGTCCACTGTGTGACCAGCAGCAGCGTACACTGCTGATGCCGCAGAGCTACTACATAACTACATTCGAGGAAGCCATCGTCGAGCAGCAGAGGAATGGGAAAGCAAAAGACCAGAGATTTCAAAAGCCATAATCGGTTGTTTTGCTCCCTTTCAATTTTCCTCTGTATAGAGGGGATCCTCTTAAACATGCATGAATACCTCCGGCCTTCCATTCTGTCTGAGTGACGGGCAGGCAACTCGCCACAACTGCTGCTCCCGGAGAGGCAGACCGGTAGCAAAGAAAAACATCACTTTAATCCCCAATTCCCCCAGGGGAGCGATGCCGTTGCACAGTGTTTTCTGAGGTGAAAATTGAAGAACGAAAATGCGAGGAAATCGAATTACCACTTTTGACATGTTATGAAAAAATGTAATTTCTGAAAATCAAGGTTTCAAGTCAAAGAAAAAATCAAGTGAAGTTACAATAATTCAAACCAAAAAATCAAACCAATATATTTAAAATATAGTACTGAAATGTTGTTATCCGATATAAGCACAAATTAATGTTGTTTTAAATGCAAAACTGTACAAAAATCATTTGTAAATTTGAAAAGTTGAACAATGGGTGTGGCCAATGCAATGTATATACAGTGAACTCTCCCTAACTTCTGTGACTGGATTTTTTTTTACTTGATGAAATTCAAAGTCCATTGAATCCAGTATACTGCGTTCCCGACGTAAGCCAATATCTCCCTTTTCCCCTTTTCAATTATTCGCTAAGACGAAGTTATTTTCCAATGAATTTTAACCTTGCTAACTTGATGTTGTCCGAAACAATTGCATGCTCGATGTAGTAAGAAGTTAGAAGTGAAAAGTGATAAGCGAGAAGTGAGACATGAGAACTGACAAGTGAGAAATGAGAAATGAAAATTGGAAAATGAGAAGTGAGAAGTGAGAAATTCGAAGTGCGAAGTGAAAAGTAAGAAATGAAAAGTTAGAAGTTGGCAGTGAAAAGTGATAAGTGAGAAATTAGAATAATTATTATTAATTATTCAGACTAAGGCCGAAGTGGCCTGTGCGGTATATAAGAGTTTTCTCCATTCGGCTCGGTCCATGGCTACACGTCGCCAACCACGCAGTCTACGGAGGGTCCGCAAGTCATCTTCCACCTGATCGATCCACCTTGCCCGCTGCGCACCTCGCCTTCTTGTGCCCGTCGGATCGTTGTCGAGAACCATTTTCACCGGGTTACTGTCCGACATTCTGGCTACGTGCCCGGCCCACCGCAGTCGTTCGATTTTCGCGGTGTGAACGATGGATGGTTCTCCCAACAGCTGATGCAACTCGTGGTTCATTCGCCTCCTCCACGTACCGTCCGCCATCTGCACCCCACCATAGATGGTACGCAGCACTTTCCTTTCGAAAACTCCAAGTGCGCGTTGGTCCTCCACGAGCATCGTCCAGGTCTCGTGTCCGTAGAGGACTACCGATCTAATGAGCGTTTTGTAGATTGTCAGTTTGGTACGGCGGCGAACTCTATTCGATCGGAGCGTCTTGCGGAGTCCAAGGTACGTACGATTTCCAGCCAGTATGCATCTCCGAATTTATCTGCTGGTATCATTTCCGGCGGTTACCAGTGAGCCCAAATACACAAATTCTTCTACCACTTCGATTTCGTCACCACCGATGAAAACTCGTGGTGGGTGGCTCACATTGTCTTCTCTTGAACCTCTTCCTATCATGTACTTCGTCTTCGACGTGTTGATGACTAGTCCGATCCGCTTAGCTTCCCTCTTCAGTCTGATGTAGGCTTCCTCCATCTTCTCAAAGTTACGTGCCATAATATCTATGTCGTCGGCGAAGTCAAATAGCTGGACGAACTTATTGAAAATTGTACCACTCGTGTTAATCCCTGCTCTTCGTATTACCCCTTCCAAAGCGATGTTGAATAGCAGACACGAGAGACCATCACCTTGCCGTAACCCTCTGCGGGTTTCGAAGGGACTCGAGAATGCCCCTGAAACTCGATCTACGCTCATCACCCTATCCATCGTCCACCGTGTCAGTTTATCCGGAAATCCGTGTTCGTGCATTAGCTGCCATAGCTAGTCCCGATCGATTGTATCATATGCGGCTTTGAAGTCGATGAATAGATATGTGTGGGTACGTTGTATTCGCGGCATTTCTGCAGTACTTGGCGAATGGCGAACACCTGGTCCGTGGTGGAGCGTTCGCCCATAAAACCCGCCTGGTACTGCCCCACGAACTCCCTTGCAGTTGGTGCTAGTCGACGGCATAAAATTTGGGAGAGTACCTTGTAGGCGGCGTTCAGCAATGTGATTGCGCGGTAGTTGCTACAATCCAGCTTATCGCCCTTTTTGTAGATGGAACACACGACACCTTCCATCCACTCCTGCGGCAAAATTTCCTCTTCCCAAATCTTGGTAATGACCCAGTGCAGCGCTCTAGCCAGTGCCTCACCACCGTGTTTAAATAGCTCTCCTGGTAGTTTGTCAACTCCAGGGGCTTTGTTGTTCTTCAGCCGGCCAATCTCCTCCTGGATTTCCTGGAGATCCTGAGCCGGTAAAATTATATCCTGCGCGTGTTCTCCCAGGTCTATCACCATACCGCCATCTTCGTCTGCCACATCGCCATTCAGGTGTTCTTCGTAGTGCTGCCGCCACATTTGGATCAAATCACGCTCGTTCGTAAGAAGGTTCCCGTTTATGTCCTTACACATATCAGGCTGTGGCACGTGGCTCTTACGTGAACGGTTTATCTTCTCATAGAACTTCCGTGTGTTACTAGCGCGGTACAGTTGCTCCGTCTCTTCACGGTCTCGATCTTCCTGCTGGCGCTTTTTCCTCCGGAAAATCGAGTTTTGTCTGTTCCGCGCCTGTTTATATCGTGCCTCGTTCGCCCTCATGCGGTGTTGCAGCAATCTCGCCCATGCTGCATTTTTCCCTTCCACTAACTGCTCACATTCGCCGTCATACCAGTCGTTTCTCTGATCCGGGGGCACCGTGCCAAGTGCAGCGGTTGCGGTGCTACCAGTGGCGGATCGAATATCTCTCCAGCCATCTTCAAGAGACGCTGCGCCTAGCTGCTCTTGCGTTGGGAGTGCCACTTCCAGCTGCTGCGCGTATTCTTGGGCTAGTCTAGCGTCTTGTAGCCGCCCAATGTTAAGCCGCGGCGTCCGACTTCGACGCGTGTTGTATACCGTCGAGAGTTTTGAGCGCAGGCATACTGCAACGAGGTAGTGGTCGGATTCAATATTCGCACTGCGGTAAGTGCGGACGTTTGTGATGTCGGAGAAGAATTTACCGTCGATTAGAACGTGGTCGATTTGGTTTTCCGTTTCTTGGTTAGGTGATCTCCATGTGGCCTTGTGGATATTTTTGCGGGGAAAGAAGGTGCTGCGGACTACCATTCCGCGGGAGGCTGCGAAGTTTATGCATCGTTGGCCGTTGTCATTCGATACGGTGTGCAGACTATCCGGTCCGATGACCGGTCTATACATTTCCTCCCTTCCTACCTGTGCGTTCATGTCACCGATGACGATGACGACGTCCCGCAGTGGGCATCCATCGTATATCGGATCCAGCTGTGCGTAGAACGCTTCTTTCTCGTCGTCGGGTCTCCCTTCGTGTGGGCCGTGCACGTTGATGATGGTATAGTTGAAGAAACGGCCTTTAATCCTCAGCTTGCACATCCTTGCGTTAAATGGCTGCCACCCAATCACGCGTTGGCGCATCTTTCCCAGCACTATGAAGCTGGTTCCCAGATCGTTGGAGGTGCCACAGCTTTGGTAGAAGGTAGCCGCTCGATGCCCGCTTTTCCACACTTTCTGTCCTGTCCAGCAAATCTCCTGCAGCGCCACGACGTCGAAGTTGCGGGGATTTAATTCATTGTAGATCGTCTTGTCGCATCTTGCGAAACCATGTTCCAAGTTTCCAATCATGATCCTTTATTCGTCGCCAAGGTCTTTGCCGATTATATCGAGTCGTATTATCTCTTATATTGTTCGTAATGATTGGTTTTCTAGGCGGCTTATTGGGCCTGCGCAAACCTCCTGTCTCGTCGGAGGGCCGTCGTGTCAGGGCTGTTTAGCGTCCCACCTAACACCAGGGCTTGGGCTTGGGAAATTAGAATAAGTGAGATGTAAAAATGTGAAGTGATGCGAAGTGAAAAGTAAGAAATTAAAAGTTAGTTAGAAGTGAAAAGTGATAAGTGAGAAATTAGAATAAGTGAGATGTAAGAATGTATAAGTGAGAAGTAAATAGTGGGAAGAGGGAGGTGAGAAGAGAGAAGTAAGTAGTGAGAAATTAGGAATGAGAAGAAAGTTGTGAGAAAGGAGTAGTAAGAAGTGAGAAGTGAGAACCGAGAAACGAGAAGTAAGAAACGAAATTGTTCCTCATTTCTTCTTTTTTTTTCTTCTTCCTTCGTGTGTTTTCCTTCTTCTTTATATCGTATATCTCTCCACTCACTTCTCAATACTCAACATCTCGCTTCTCAGTACTCAATTATCATCTCTCACTGCTCACCCATTGTTTCTGTTTATCTCACTACCCACATCCTACTTCTCACTTTGTAACTAACACATCTCACTTCTCACTACTCACTTCTCATTTCTCACTTTCCACTACTCACATGTTACTGCACACATCCAACTACTCAATACTCACTGCCGTTTCTCAGTACTCATTTCTCACTTCTCAGTTTTCGCTGTTCATTACACACTTCGAACATCTCACTTCTTACTTCACTTAATAAGAAAACAAATTTGAACTATTCGGCCAAATAGGGTGGCTGTGCCAGTAATAGTGGAAACGCGATTTTCGCTAGATGTAGTGCATTTTAATTTTTACAAATTACTTCATACAATAGCGCTTGCTCAGAAAGGTGAATGTGTGCGAAAAAGTTTACAAATTTTCCGGAAAACTTTTTGGCTCCTTTGCACCAATAATAGTGAGGTGTTCCTATAATAGTGAATCCCTTAAGAAACCAATGGGATTCACTATTATAGGAACAGAAGTTAGCTAGTGCCACTATTACTTGTCCATGTACGAGTTAATGGAGGAAACGATTTTGAAAAGAAAACAATGTTTTGAAATATGACCAATATTTTTCCTGAAAAGTAGAGAAGAACAGCTTTCCTTAGCAACACACATGTTTCAGAAAAGTTACTGCAACTTATATGTGACCAGATTTAGTCACAATCAAGTTGCTGCAACCAGCTTTGTCCAACTTGTGCTGCTCGGGTTCTGCCACTATATTTACATCACAGGAAATATATTCCTATCAATAGATATTGAACCTGTCCGTAATACCACTATTACCGGTACACCGACCCTATAAATGTGTTCCCTATCTCGATAAATGTATATGTAGAAAACTTTATCATTGGGATTAGGTTCTATTTCCAGTATAACAACGACCCAAAGGAAACTTCCTAATAAGTAAAGGAATGAAACATTTATACACAACACTGTTGTTACCTGATCTCAATCCCATTTAATATTTGTGAGATATTTTGACGAAATGGGCCACAAACTTTAAATCCGGAACAAGCACCAGCTGAAAGTGGCTCTCAAATACCAACCAAATATACATAAAAGTTAGAATATTAAATTACCAATCACTTAAAGGATGTTGTTAATGCCAAAGGACTGCATTCGGATTACTTAAAACTAATTTATGTAACATTCTCCGGAATAATAAGCTCATTCGCGAATACATTTTTCCAAGCCTTTTTGACGCACTTTATGTTCCCAATCGTAATTTCTAAATAATTATTCATACGGATGCTTCCATTTACAATTTACAAATCCGAACCATCCAAAATCATCCGTTTTTCTGTCATCAAATTGTGTCTCCGGATGCACTGTACAAGTGGTGCACGATTTCCTGTCGATTGATTTGACAGGCAGCCAGCCGGTTGGACGGCGGCGGTTGGTCGGTAACGATGAACAAGAAGTAGAATGGCGACGCTAGCCTGTCCCGCACCGGAACAAGTGGCTTCTGAGCTGGCCTGCTTACGTTTCAATCATGGGAATGTTGACCAAAAACTCCAGCAGCTCTCGCTCGTTGTCGGACACAAAAAGCATCAATTTGCGAATCAGTCGGAATAAAAACAACAACCAGAGTCCGAATCACTCGAACTGCACCGAACTGGTCGGGTCGAAAGTAGATGTGAGCTTAAAGTTTAAGTTCTCGTTTCCTGTTTGGGGTTGTTCGGTGTTGGGTCGCTCCCCACGAGTGCAGTGGGAAGCATTGCCACGAAGTCCTGACCGGACCTCCGCTGAGGCGAAGCAAACGAGTCCGCACAAGGAAGTAATCCAATTTAATGCCTTTCCTTACGAGGCGGTAAGTAGTAACGACTCCTCAGTGAAAACATTAACAAGTAAAGTTTTTTTTTCTTTTTCCGTTTCCAGTTTGGTGCCAAAGTTTTGCCATAAACATGGTTGAGGCAACAGAGCAGGTTTAGCCAAAAATTCATTCAGGAAAGTACTCTCTACGGAGGTCCACTGACCCGTAATGAAACGGACGCTGTAGTTTGTTAAGATGATTAAATTTCCATGCTTTTAAAGTTGCAATCGTATTTGCGGCATTGCTGGTTGTAAAATTGATTTCATTCACAATAAGATGCCTCAACTTGTGGAAAATTTGTTTGTTTATTGCAACCGCTACAAATATCTTTCCGTTCTTCAGGTTATACGTGATAAACGCGTCTTATACTGCATTGCTGGCTATAACAATTTTGTTTAAGCTGTTCAAACAAATTTATCATTTATTAATCATTTTTTATGTATGATTATTATTATTCAAACAAATTGATTAAATTTCAAACAAATGTATAAGCTTTTCATACAAATTTAAATGAGCTGATGACCGTGCGTACGTATCGTACTAAGTGAATGTATATTGATACGACATAAAAGGAACTCTTAGTTATTACAAGCGAAGATGTGAAACACAGGCTTCAGTACAGAAGCCAAGGCTGTGCTCATACTTCTCATCCTTTCAATTCCAATGTTGCCTAGGAAATTGAATTCGCAGTAATCTACCAGCAATAGGAGCTCCCATCCGACCAGTTGGCTTCGAGCACACTTCCTGAAATTCCTATCATGGTTTTCCGGTTCCACCCACAACACCGTTGGCAACTTGGATCCCAGCTACGAAGCTTGTTGTCGGCGGAGGCTTTGCCAGGGCTTGAATAATTTATCTGCTTGTCATTAAAATTGATTGAGTATTCTGCCCCTTTTATTACACGCCTTCCTTCGGGGCCGCCAGGTTAATGTGCTTTTCCGCCAGGTAAACCTTCGTTGTCGTAGGCCATATTATCACGGTAGCATATCGGCATGCTGCCGTTCTGGGGGAGGGCGTAATGGTGGTGTTAGGTTAGTCCGCAATTACACACCACATCGCTTCTCAATATGGGAGGTGGATTCCGGTGGGCGCTATGCTATCGCATTCTTCCTACCCTACTGCGGCAGACAGCACATGGAACGTCAGCATTCCGGCATCGCCCATCCAGCCGACCGGTGGTTCATGATGGCTTTAATTATCGCCTTGTGTAAGTCATGATTTCTAACCATTGAGTGGAGTGATGAAAAAGGATTGTAGAAAGATTATACGTATATGAATCCTTACGTATTCAGTGTGGTCTACTCGATGATTGAATCGTAGAGAACATGTTTCATGGTCTGCTTTCTCATTTTTGATCAAAAACAAACTGATTCCTAATTTTTGACGATGATGGTGACTTTGATGATGATGAATTCTTCAGTCGTTTTTCGTTTCCGTGTTGTATATTACGAACATGCCTTTTCAAATAGTATTGATCCTTTTTTATAACTATATTTTCCGCATCCAAAATAACACATGTGCAGCACATGATGTGGAATTAATTCTCTTCTTCCTATTATGGAACCGGCGATGTAATATAAGTTATTGTGTGCGTAGGCAAAATAGAAAGCAAAACTTTGGATAATGCGAACAAAACTAGAAAGTATATTCACCAACGCGAAGCAGATGCTGCCATGCCATTATGATGGATCAAACGGGAAATAATCGGATGATGAATTTCAGCCAATCATTTCTTCACTATTTTTTAGGAGAAGAGAAACCCAAAAAATCTCAACCATAGTTGTAGCTCACGGAATATTGGATGTCGAACTCAAGCTAAAACTTTTCGATAGAATCATTCAAACAAAATATTAAACCTCTAAAGACGACCGTAGACTAGCAACCCTATAACCAGAAACCGACGGAGTGAAAATCTGTCGAAATGACAAGCTATGAAAATGCATGAAATCTTTTCGGGTGTACTCGGGTGATGTCAGACTGCGCAATTCTTTCTACTTCCATGAATGCAGCAATATGGGGCCAGCCAGGCTCCCCCAGACCTAAGCGATTTCATCGCCGCGACGGCGACAGCTAGTCGCCGCGATTCTATCGTTGGGTCGCTGCAGACAATGTTCCATGTAGCCTTCCATACCAATGGCGACAGAATCGCAGTCGCCAAGCGATAGAATCGCGTCGCGATTGTCTCGTCGCGTGTGTTTGGGGGAACCTTAACAATCTTTATCAACAGGCAAACTGCACTGTCGCGTCTAAGCATATGCGGTATTTCGAAAAATTTCGTTTTAGGTGGTTCGAAACGAAATTCCGCGGAATTTCGCGGAATTTGAGCATGGCGAAATCTGATTTTTTCATTTCGTTTCGTTTCGTAAAATTACAAAAATTTCGCTAGAAAAAACCAGCTTCTAACGAAATTTAACGGAATTTCGCGGAATTTCGAAACAAATTTTAACTTAAACCATACTTTATATTATCAAAAATTTTGGCTGCGCCGCTGAACTAAACCATAAAACTATTTTCAAAACTTTAGTTATACAATTTTTTCTATTAACGCTCACTTCTTCTTTTTCAATGGTTCTACATCCCAACTGGAACTTGATCTGCTTTTCAACTTAGTATTCTATTAGTACTTCCTCAGTTATTAATTGAAAACTTTTCTATGTCCACCATTGCATGAGTAGGTATCTTGTTTTTTTCTTCCTAAGCAATGGAGGGGGAATCTGCTCAACAGACATCCTGGGTTGGACGTCCAGGGAGTGCGGGGTTAGGGACCATCAGCAAACGAGAGGGGCAGGACTACATCCCCGACCCGCTAAACCGTTTCCATTGCCTCCAAGCCCATCGTGCCTTCGGTACAACCAGAAAGTAATGCTTCAAAGGGGGAGCAGTGCACAACGCACCCTCTAGGTTGGCTGCATGTACTCGCAGCACCAAACATCGTGACTCGCTTTCTTAGAAGAAGACCATGTTATCGTGCAAGCGCATTGCCGGCTTCCCAGGTGGCCTTACCACGTCCTATGTCCTCGGAAGGTGGGAAGGATCGACTTTACGCCTGCTTCCCTCTACATGGCTGGTATCAAGAAAGATGATGCCGCGTGCACCCCAAATTGACCTCTCTGCGATATGGCCAATTCGTCAACACACAGAGGGGACTTGCCGACGTGGTGCTTACGCCTGCCCCAGCCTTGACCAGGACCCCTATCCGTCCTCGGGCTTGGAACCCGCCCGGTTGACCGACGCCGCGAAAGTGACGATACCATGTTGTTCTTCGTGCGGCCACTTGTTCGGATCGAGGATCGAGTTCGACCACAGAGCATGACCACCGGTATGACCCATGAAGCCGACTCCGAGCCCTTCGACCACCTTTTATTTGTGCCTGAACTAGCCATTCCTCGAGTCCACGCGCCACCTCCTGTGTAGCTCCGAGACGATTTGGACAGTAGCCGATAAAACGGCGTTCCAGCCAACTTCATCTTTACACATCCTCCGGACTAGGTTGTCCATCTACCCTTAGTGGAACTGTCCCACGCACGCTGCCATTTGACCATTGAGGCCAACCAGACAGCCCTACGAATGCCTCTCGTGCCGCGCATTTATAAACAGTCTATGTCTTCATCGATAACGACGCAGGAGCGAATTTGCAATAGCTGCCCAACTGGCACTATTGAATGCATTCCTCACGTCGAGAGTCACTACTGCGTAGGTAGGCGCGGCGCAGGTTCGCAATTGCTTGAGTCCACCAGTAAGTCGGTGGCCTCCCATTCCTAGGGTGGACTTTCCTAGGCATGGTGGCATCGCATGCATGCGAGAGTACTGTTACCAGCTGCTCGCCGCTCAGACCGAGAGTATTGTGCTCGCGGCGGAGCGCTTCTTAAAAACCTCGTTGTCGAAGTACG
The DNA here is from genome assembly GCF_024139115.2 of Armigeres subalbatus. Classification (NCBI taxonomy): domain Eukaryota; kingdom Metazoa; phylum Arthropoda; class Insecta; order Diptera; family Culicidae; genus Armigeres; species Armigeres subalbatus. The sequence continues at coordinate 166,088,572 of NC_085139.1, forward strand.
ATGTCTTACACATACGAAGACTAGGCCTCGCCCCTTCTTCCGTTCGCTGAATGCTGGTCGTATAGTAGATACTGTAGCGAACCGCCAGGTGGTCGCTGTGAGTGTAGCCATCATCTACCCTCCAGTTTGAACTACTGGTTTGACCAGGGCTCCAGAACATCTTTGACCAGACCGAGAATCGAGCTCGCCATCTCCGGATTGGCAATCCTACGCCTTTGCTCGCATAGCTATTTGAGATGCCTACTACATAGCCCCGTTCTGAGTCGACAAATACGTATTTAGTTTTCTTCTGTAAAGCATCCTCAGTATTTTGTTAGAAATATCTAACAGAAAACGAAAAGTATCTTTAACTATTCTATCCTATTTGTGTAAATGTAACCAGATATGAATCAGTTCACTATAACTTTAACAAAAATGGAAAGTCGTGTCGTGGATTCCAAGGGCCCTTTTGAAGTCCGAAGTTAACCATATGAAAAAATTCACAAAAAATTGCAGAAAATTCAGGTGAATTTCTATATTTTTATATACTTACTGATATAAAACTGAACTGATTGATCAAATTCGGGAGCATACGCTCCACGATGTATTGCTTTCAAAGCGGCACAAATGCTGGGTTATTGCCTTATTGGCAATGGTATATAAACGGGAATGAAGCGATTTATCACAGACTACTACTTCTCTTATTATAACTCTATTTATCGCAAAACAGTTATTTGGCTTTGAAAAGTGAAATCGAAATTCCGTACATAATATAAAATCAATTTAATAAAAATTCCGCGGAAAAAAAAATAAAATTTCGTTTCGTTTCGAAAAATTTCGAATTAAATGGACCCTGATTTCGTATCGTTTCGAAGACTCGAAAGTAAATCTATATTTCGTTTCGTTTCGTTTCGAATCAACATAGACATTTTAAATTTCGTTTCGTTTCGTTTCGTTAGGAAAAAGTGTGTTATCGCATACCCTTAGTCGCGTCGCGTCGCATCGCACGTCGCGTTTGCTCTGGCTTGCCCCTAAGGCAATCCATGACACAGCTGCGATCAGCTGACAATTTGTGTTTACCTTGATTTTTTGACAGATTCTGACCGGACTGACAGAGCAATCCAAAGAAAGTTGTTAAGCCCGGTTTACACCAGAAGTGAGTTGCCTTCAGCAGCATACACACAGCCCCCTGAAACGGCTGTCATCTGCATACAATATGATTGAAGCCGAAAACTTGGTGCTAAACTTGGTGCTAGCTGTCAAGCTGTGGCTTTAAGGATGGAACACAGTGACGCATGCGACAATATCGCTCGAGGAGAGATTTAATTCGAATAAAAAATAAAGAAATTTTTTTTTTTTAAAGCGCACCATCTAAAATAAGTTTCATAAATTTATTGCAATTATCTACATATATAGGTGATTCGTTAATTTCAGATACACATGTTTCGTTATAGCGCAAAAGTCATCAGCACTGTATTTGTCACAATAACAAATACCAAATTATTAATATGTAGGAATAACAAATTTGTCAGCTCTGCCTGATACCCATGTCGATATCTAAACGGGTTGATAGATGTCTGAAGGAATTTGACAAATATTTGGCATTCTGATAAAGAGTGGGCCTTTAATTTCTAATGATTTAAAACGGAAAACAATACTGGGTTGAATTTTTCTCATACTGTGTGATATCAAATGATGTTACTCAAGTGTGATATCACAAAATAAAATATGAAATAAAAAAAATGCAGTTATTATGCAGTATGTAGAAGGAAAGTCCAGCCCCGTACTGCTAACCGTTTTTAATTAATTTGCTCCTAAAATTTTTGAGAAGAGTTTTAAAAAACTTCCCGTATGTTTCATCGTGCTTTTTGCCTTTCTCGTATACAAAGTATACGTAAAGGCTATATGTTCGCTCCAAAAACGAACTTTTTATAGGAGGCCCGGAGACCCATAGTGTTATATACCGATCGACTCAGCTCGACGAATTGGAGTGATGTCTGTGTGTGTGTATGTGTGTGTGTGCGCAAAAAGTCTAGCTCACTTTTTGGGCACTTATCCTCAACCGATTTGCTCGCAATAAAATGCATTCGACGCAGAATCCTGTCCCATTGTTTCCTATTGAAAATTGACCCGATCGGACTATGGGCTTAGAAGTTATGGCCAAAATACTTTTTTTTCATAAAAATGCACATTAAAAAGTCTAGCTCACTTTTTGGGAACTTATTCTCAACCGATTTGCTCGCAACAAGTTGCATTCGACGCAGAATACTGTCCCATTGTTTCCTATTGAAAACTGACCCGATCGGACTATGGGCTTAGAAGTTATGGCCAAAATACTTTTTTTCATAAAAAAGCACATTAAAAAGTCTAGCTCACTTTTGGGCACTTATTCTCAACCGATTTGCTCGCAATCAGTTGCATTCAACGCAGAATTCTGTCCCATTGTTTCCTATTGAAAATTGACCCGATCGAACTATGGGCTTAGAAGTTATGGCCAAAATACTTTTTTTCATAAAAATGCGCATTAAAAAGTCTAGCTCACTTTTTGGGAACTTATTCTCAACCGATTTGCTCGCAACAAGTTGCATTCGACGGAAAATACTGTCATATTGTTTCCCATTGAAAACTGACCCGATCGGACTATGGGCTTAGAAGTTATGACCAAAATACATTTTTTCATAAAAAAGCACATTAAAAAGTCTAGCTCACTTTTTGGGCACTTATTTTCAACCGATTTGCTCGCAACAAGTTGCAATCGACGCAAAAACTTGTTTCATCATTTTCTATTGAAAACTGACCTGATCGGACTATGGGCTTAGAAGTTATGGCCAAAATACTTTTTTCATAGAAAAGCACATCAAAAAGTCTAGTTCACTTTGTGGGCACTTATTCTCAACTGATTTGCTCGCAACAGTTGCATTCGACGCAGAATCCTGTCCCATTGTTTCCTATTGAAAATTGACCCGATCGGACTATGGGCTTAGAAGTTATGGCTAAAATACTTTTTTTTTCATAAAAATCATATTAAAAAGTCTAGCTCACTTTTTGGGAATTTATTCTCAACTGATTTGCTCGCAACAGTTGCATTCGACGCAGAATCCTGTCCCATTGTTTCCTATTGAAAATTGACCCGATCGGACTATGGGCTTAGAAGTTATTACCAAAATTCTTTTTGCCTTTCTTGTATACAAAGTATACTTAAAGGCTATATGTTTTCTCCAAAAACGAACTTTTTATAGGAGGCCCGTAGACTCATAGTGTTATATAGGGGAAAAGGTGGTAAAATGAACACGTTAAGGACCTGCGTTGAATTCAATCATAAAACGAGAATAACTTGCTAGTTTAACCACTTAGACCAACAATTTAACTCATGTTCTTATTGCACTGAACATTGTTTTCGCTAATAAACATCGTTTTACATAGTTTTTCTTCGAAATAAAAAACATCGAAATTTCGTATGTACAAAAATAGTGCGGGTAAAATGAACACTTCCTGATGGTAAAATGAACATCGATTCTAAACCCCCTTTATAACATTCAATTTTCATTTTTTCAACTCCAGCACCGTAAATATAACCAATTAAGATTACCAGAGCGTTTTGAAAAATCTGGTATATCTTTTGAAAAGTCCTTAATTATCAAAATAATAAAAAGAAGAAAACAAGCTTTGGAATATCATCTATTTTGAAATTAAATTTAGATAATCAAAGTTTTATCTTGATTATTTGATACGGTTTGTTTCTTGAACTTCCGCTTCACAATTGCACAACTTTTATCATAAATTTGTATAAGTTTGATACAAGTGTTCATTTTACCTGCATACATGCCATGTGATAAATAGCTCTTCCTATAACGATGCAAACCAAAAATCTTACTATTCACCCTTGCAACATCTTTGTGAAGGTTGTCCTATTTGCTGCCGTAGTTTGAACCAATTTTATGATGCATTTATTAAGAATTAAAGCTTACGGAAAAATTGTTGAAAATTACATCAGACCCAATTTTCACGGCTTCGTTTGATATTTTGGATATTAATAGCTATTCGCTCGGTCTCAAAACCAAAATATTAGCTCAGGTACCTTATGTTGTTTAGAAGAAAACTTGTGCATGGTTAACATACGCCCAATTAGTGTTTTAATCTCAATATAGCCAACTGTTCATTTTACCAACCTGTTCATTTTACCTGATTTTCCCCTACCGATCGACTCAGGTCGACGAATTAAAGTGATGTCTGTGTGTGTATGTGTGTTCGCAAAATAATCTCACTGATTTTTCAGGCACTTATCCTTAACCATTTCATTTCTTAGGCATTTATCCTCAACCGATTTGCTCGCAACAAGTTGCATTTGACGCGGAATCTTGTCCCATTGTTTCGTATCGAAAACCGGACCAGTCGGACTATGGGCTCAGTAGTTATGGCCAGTTTTACAAGAAAATTCTTTTCCTCTATTTAGGCACTTTCTCTCGGCTGATTTACTCGCAACATTCGACGCAGAATCATGTCCCATTGTTTCCTTTTAAAATTGGCCGGATCGGACTATGGGCTCAGAAGTTGTGGCCAAAATACTTTTTTCATACCAAAAGTGCGAAGAAATTACTCACAAGAAACGAGAAAGGCACTATCACTGCTAGGTGGATTAATCTGGGTTTTTTTTTCAAATATTGTCCTTCGACTTTTTCTTCTTCTTCATGCAACCTTTATTCGCCAATAATGATAAATTCATGAGGATGATGATGATCACTGCGATGACAACCGACACAAGACAAACGTCAAATAGATTGCACCTTACCAGAACATGTTAAATTGTGGCGGCTATTGAAATTAATTTATTTGTTTTTTCCGGTGATAATTTCGACTGATTTTGATGATAGGGTAAAACGTCATATCGTTGTGGTATATCCTAATGTTGTGGTAGTGTTAAAGTAGTTCATTATGGATATAATATCATTGAAAACAATTGTGGGTACGCTAAAACTCTTCGGATTAACGACTAGAACAGCTTTTGTTTGACAAATTTCCGTTCAAAATGATGAAAAATCAACATTTTTCGTTAAAAATTTGATTCCTTTGAGCCTATTATTGCGGTAGTGCTAAGGTCCTATTGTTGCGGTATCGCTTTCCATAAGAATTACATGCCATACCGCAACAATAGGACTGACCTTCAAAAAATATCGCAACGATAGGCAACTGCGTCCTATTATTATTGTAGTTTGTTTTTAATGTGATAAAAACAAAACAACATGAGTTCAGCACAATTGACGTAATATTTACGAAACTATAGTTAACGAGCATCCTATTCAACTACTACAATGTGGAAATCGACCAACAGGAAATTTTTGCAGATTTTTTGTAATCAATTTTGTTTTGACACGGTGCTTAACCCCTCCATAATAGGTCGTTTTACCCTAATTATATTGTGGCAGGTATTACCGCACGTAAAATGCTGGATAAATGACGAAAGCAAAACAATATAATTATATGAGTAATTGAAATTTAAATTTTCACGATCAAAAATCATTTTGCGATACTTTTATTTTTTATTTTATTTTATTTTATTTTATTGATGTATAAGGGGGCCGGGGGCCAAGTCACCGATGTGAATTTGAAATTCATATCGTCCATGATACACCAGGGACTAAAGGATAAGGCTTCACAACATCTTTACCCATGGGGGTTTTAAGTTTTGCGGGATGTACTGCTAGTATATCACTGCCTTAGGAGTATGGGCAGGTTGGGGATATTTTTATGATAAATATTAAAGCTGTGGAGAGATGTTGGTTATAATATTTGATTATATGTATTAATTTTGATTCCAATTATAAATCACAAAGAGCTTCCTTACATTTAGCCGGTTAAACAGATGTGTTTGTTAGTATGTCGTGTTGATATCTGTATTCTTCTAGTTAGAGTTGTCTGATGTTACAAATTTTAGTTGTCCAGTAAGGTAACCCTTACAAATCCTTAGTCATAAATGATCAGTCTATTCGTCATTACAGTCTGCTGTTAAGGCCTGATCTAAACAGTTCTTATAAAAAGTCTCTTTCAATATTGTTCGGAGTATTCAGTGTGAGTGGTATTGTTTCGAAGTAGTTTTCTCATCAATAGCGTTTAAGTAATGTCCCCATCAAACAAAAGAAGCTTTAAAAGTTTTTCAAAATCTTAATTTTCGATCGCGAGTCAGTGTTAATACAATTATGTTGATGTGTATATGGTATAGGAATTGCGATACATCTCATTAAATTTGAATTGCTGACTATATTTCAAATAAACACCTTTCATGAAAACGTATTTTGAAACTAAAATATCGTATTACAATTTGATGAATATCAATAATCGTCCAAAGTTTTGAAAATTATCTAGTGAACAGTCAAAACTGAATCGTAAAGCCAAAATGGGCCACAGTTCAGAACCGTTCACCAAACAATCTTAAAAAATTTGAGCCTGCTATTTAACAACTACATATTTTGAAGAACCATGTTCCAAGAAAACGCCTGATACTATCTTTGTGGACTTATGACGGCCTTGCATAGCATCATCATTGTCTCGGAACTAGATTCAGTCAGTAAAAATTTCAAACCATTTCGTAAGCTTCCATTTGAGCTCCTCACGACCTTAGGTGGTCAAACTATTAGTTATGTAGATAAAAGGATAGTGGATGAAAGCATCATATCAAGGCTAGATTCCCAAAACGACCCACCCGCTCCTGCAAACAAAGACTCAAACGACGACCCGACGAATCTGACAGCTCTCCCACGCAAACCAAAAACATCAACAGGTAGTTGAAGGTTTCCGCTACCTGTTGATAGTGTCGGCCCGCGTGGGAAAGCCATCAGACCCGTCAAATCGCCGTCCGAATCCCCGCCTACAAAAGCAGATAAGTCGCTTTGAAAATTCTGTCCTGATATGGTCTATTCTCATGCACATAGGTGGCTAAGGTCTCAGTTAAACGTCACTCTATCTCTTGTTTTACCGTCTAGCGCTGATCATGAGTTCATTCCCTATCGGTCATTTACTGTGTTATAAGGTAGTCAACTAATTTTATTTGTCTTTCAGAATACACTTAGTCACGTCTCCTACGTCCTTCAATCTTTCTTTACATTGAGTATGTATTATTTTTCCTAACCCAAAAAAAAAAAATGAAAGAGCAGAAACAGGTTTGTTTATACGTTGATCCATGCAGTGAAAGTAAGAGTAAAATAACAAAGATTACTGAGAAGAAATAACGAATACAATCACCATATATAATGCAAAATTAGTAAATCTACAGTATCTACTTTCACTACTTACTGTATACTGATCTATGAACTACAATTGGTGCAATGGATGATCGTTTGCTTCCCAGTCTTTTGTGTTAGTATTTTGTTAGTTAAGACTGGTACTAGACCCTGCCGGAACCTCCGCAGCATATACTCAAGAAAATGTTGTTAGATCATGCGACACCTTCTCTAAGTATTTGCAAGGAGGTATGATATATCAAGTGTTTAATTATTTTCTATATATTGGCAAAAAATACTCGACGCGTTTCTGTTAAATTGAAATGTTACCGGGTTTAAAGTACGTACTTCAGTACTGCTTAATAGTGTAACCATACTCGGATGCAATTAAATTCATCTCGTTTTCGTCTAACGGTAATGTGTTGAGTATTAATAATACTAGCAATGTGTACTATAAAAGAACAAATTATTTCACAATTTTTACAATATGCAGACACTTGACTTATCAACGTTGACCCCATCATCCATGGACAGGGAAAAATCATTTTGCAATACTTAATTTAATACCCGCGCGAAATGTACGGTACAATATGAACGGAGCTTTAAACTTCAAGAACAGCACTAGCGCCACACCAACAAACGGTGGCTTCAAGAACTAGTGCTTGTTTCACGGGGTTGCATACACACTTTGTTTTGATTTTGATTGTCAGTCCCAGTTCAGTTCCAACGCTGAATGTCCTCATGGATAGCCTAATCTAACGTTCTAAGGATCTGTCTCATTTGGAGAATTAAACTTAAAAGTGACAGTTCGAAAATTAAAAAATCACCCCCTTATAAGAATGGCTGGTGCTACCCAGCAATTCCAATAGGACATCGATGGAAAATGATTCGATATCTGTCAAAAGTAATCTTGCTCTGCGAGCAGGGTTATTTGATAATTATTGAAATGTCACTTTTAAGTTTAATTTCATTTTAATTATCCAATTGAGACAGACCCTAAAGACTGTGTGGCTACGGAACTATTATGGCAGTTGTAGCGTCTCTAGACACGAGCGCACAGCCCTGCAAAACGTGAGCTGCTTGTCATCCGTCAGTCATGTGTCATGACAGCGACTATATATGTGTGTGTAGGTAGAACGAATGTCATCAACAAGTAAGTTGGCATGTGAATGAAGTTATTGGTAAGGTGCAAAGATTATTTAATTTCTTAAGCTCTTAAACAGTTATCTTACAAATAGTTAAAACAGCAAATAAGGTAAGGCAATAAACTGTTGACAGACAATTGCATTGAACACATAAACATTATAACAAACGACAGGTAAACAAAATGTAACATTGTGAAATCTTGAGTATACATAACCTAGATTTGACGTTATTGTTTTAGCGAAGACGATCTCAAAAAACTACGTGCAAATCGACATGCAAATTGTTTATGTTAGGAATACAGCTTTGACAAATGACAAGACATTGACCTACAGTATGTTTTAAATATGTTCCCAACACTTAAAAAAACCGTTTCATGCACAAAGTATTCGCGCGATCGGGAGTTAAAGTCGATCAATAATGCCTAGCAAAAGAGACCAGCTAAACGTCGTTCCCACTGTCCCAAATTTCGACTCAAATTGTGAAATGTGTTTGCAGCTGGACAATAGTTTGATGGTGATGCGTGATCAATGCCAGCAGTGGTTTCATTTCAATTGCGTGGGCGTAGAAGCATGTGTCGCGTAGCGAGATTGGTCGTGTGTTAAGTGTGCAGGTCTCAGGGCACTGGATCCGTCGAAGTCATCGACCCCAAAGTCTGACAATGCCGCCTCGAATAATCAACCCGGCGATGCAGAGCTTCGGAAGCAAGTGCCATTGTTTGCAGAAGGAAATAATCGCGCAGCAAGCAGACTTTGAACAGCGGATGAAGAAGATGGACGAAGATTACAGGAAGGCCCTCCGGAGTCAACGCAATGAATGGGAGCACGAGCAGTTTTCAATGTAAAGAAGGAGGCAAGAAGAAAGGGTAGTGAAAGCTCAACCAGTGTATCCTGTAACTATACCGAAGGCCCATTCTACAGTGATTGGGTCGTCGAAGAGCAGTGAAGTCGTCGAGGATGTGGATCATCAATTACATTTGGAGTTAAAGTTGTTGGAGGAGAAGCAAGCAATGGAGAGAATACATATCGAAGAACGACTTGCATTTCTATAGCGATCCAGGAATAAGAATGAGACGGGAGCAGTAGATGAAGTACAATCTCAGCCAAATGCACAGTCCGCAGGCTATGGATGAACGATTCCAAACAGTCAGATTGCAGCTCATGAGATAGCAATCTTCCTGTATTCGCCGGTAATCCAGAGGAGCGCCCTTTGTGCTACGCAAGCTACCAGAGTTCGACAACGATGTGTGATGAGGAGAATATGCTTCGTCTTCAGCGAAGCTTAAGAGGAAAAGCATTAGAATCGGTCCACTGTCGGTTGCTGCACCCGACTAACTTAGCGAGTGTCATATCAACTTTACGTACGCTGTTCGGACGTCACGAAATAATCATCCATTTGCTTATTTTCAAGATCCATGAGATGTCACCTCCTAAAGCCGAGAAACTATTGGCGTAAATAAGGGGGGAGGGGACTAGGGGGCTTAGTCCCCCTAGACAAAAAATAGTTCCCCCTAGGATTTGAAAAGTTAGTTAGCAGTGATATCAATTTTCAACATATGGCATAATGAATTACTGAAAAAGTTTGAAGACAAAAGTGTTATCTCCTATATCCACCCTATCATAATGAAATGAATGGAAGACAAATGAACTTGTTTCTCATTTCTGACAAAGATTCCTGTGTGAAAGTGAAATTTAACCTGTTTATGAAAAGGCAATATCTAATTGATTCGAAAGCATCAAAGTAAGCTTGATATGAACAACAACGGAGAGTCACCAAAATATCAATCAAAGCAATCGTGGTACTTCGCCAGCAGTCAAAGGCATGTGGTCATCCATCACGGACTGGAGTGACAGTTTTCCAGCAGAATTCCGCTTGCCCAACATCATAATGATCTCCACAATTCCCATCAGCATCCGAAAGAGATTCTCATTAGAATCCGAGAAGAATTCTCTCTGAAGATCTCTGAAGAATTTCTCCCAAAATCATTGAAGTATTCCAACCGGAATCCAAAAGAATTCACACTGGATTCCTTTCAGTATCGCTAAGGGATACCCTTGGGAATCTGTGGGGAATACCCTTCATAATTCATGGAGGATTTGCTTCAGAATCTCTCGTTTATTTGCTTCGGAATCCCTATGGAATCGTTCGAAGATTTGTTTCGAAATCGTTCGAAGATTTGCTTCGAAATTCCTTGATGATTTGCTTCAGCATCTTCGGAGGATTCTCTTTGGAATAGCTGGAATATTCATTTCGGAATCCCTAAATGATTAATTCGAAGTCGTTCGACGATTTACTTCGGGATCCCTCGACAGATTGCTTTGGAATCCTTCTACGATTTGCTTCTATATCCCTGGAAAATTGCCTACGAAGCACCTGGAACATTCACGTTGGAATTCTTGTGAGATTTCCAACAGAATCTCTGGAACATCCTCGTTGGAACTCCTGGAACATTCCCGTCCGAATTCCTGGAATATTCGAGGATGGAGGGGTTCTAGAAGGTTCTTAATCTCTGGAATTTCTGGTGGATTGCCTTCAGAATCCCTGGAGGTTCCCTTCGATATGCTTGGAGAATTGCCGTCGAAAACTCCGAAGATTCCCGTTGGAACCCTGGAATATTCCGGTCGGAATCACTAAAAGATTCTTATCAGGACCCTTGGATTCCCGTCGGGATCCCTGAAGGAATGTTGCATTTTTTTTTGTCATTTTAGAAAGAAACAAAAGCAAAAAAAAAAAAAAAAAAGGAATATTTATGAAATATGTAAAAAAAAATATCCGCTGCCTACCGGTGGTGGGAACCTGATGACAGTCCGTCACACATTGTCATTTGAGTATGCTGGACAAAGTCGAGCGCTACCAAACTTATCGGACCAACCAACGTCAGCCAAGACACGCCTCGGCTGGATCGTCTACGATTTCCATGTTCTTCAAATATGTTCCTGTAATAACGACGGAGAAACCAACCTGGACACAGCGCTGAAGGAGTATTTCTCAATCGAAAGTTTAGGAATCTACAAGCCATTGAAACTGTTGCTGTCAAAAGATGATGAGCGTTCAGAGAAGCTTCTTTGATCGAAAACTAGCCTGCAGAGCGATCGACAACGCATCCTACCAGACAGTATAGGCATGGCTTTGAAGCGATTGGTTTGTTTAGAGAAGAGAATGGATCGTGAACCACAGCTGGCGGACACGTTACGAGTCAGGATATAGGAATATTTGCAGAAAGGGTACCTGAGAAAATTAACTACTGCTGAAGCGGCAGTAAAGCATCCAAGACACTGGTATCTGCCAATTTTCCCGGTACCTAGTCCCAAAAAACCTGGGAAGATTAGAATCGTTTGGGATGCTGCGGCAACTGTTGCAGGAGTATCGTTAAATTCGATTTTGCTCTCTGGACCTGATCAGTTGACGTCTCTGCTGGCGGTGCTTTACGGATTTCGTCAGCACAAAATTGCTATCATGGCGGACATTCGTGAAATGTTCCACCAAGTCTTGGTTAGGCACGAAGATCAACACAGTCAGAAGATCCTATGCAGGGACGGCGATCGCAGTCGTCAACCTGCCGTGTTCGAGATGTAAGTGATGACCTTCAGAGCATCATGCTCTCCCAGCTGCGCGCAGTATGTGAAGAACGATAACGCAGATAGGTTCCAAGAATGGTTTGTTGTCCGGCGTATGAAGGAAGAGTACTACGTGGATGATATGCTGGACACGAAGAAGAGGCAGTAAAATTGGCTAAAGATGTACGGTACATTCATTCTCAAGGTGGGTTCGAGCTACGTAATTGATTGCCGGGAGGTTCTGAAGTGCGTGGACGAATCTTGGATTGCCGAAAGGAGTTTAAAACTGGGTTCGGAGATTGCTGCGGAGAAAATTCTGGGAATGTGGTGGAACACTAGGACAGACAAGTTTACGTTCAAGCTTTTATCTCGGATACAAGCAGAATTGCTTTCCGGACGAAAGATTCCTACGAAACGTGAAGACTTGAGATTACTCTTGGATTGCTGGCGTCATTCTTGATATATTTGAAAATTCTTTTGTAAGAAGTGTGGCGATCCGGTGTAGGCTGGCATGAACAAATTCCTATCCACCTGATCGAAAAGTGAAGCTTTGGCTACAAGTTTTAGCCACGATCAAGAAAATTCAGGTACCACGCTGCTATCGGGTGAAGAATACACTCGGAGAAACCAACTCAATTCAGTTGCACGGGTTTATAGACGCAAGCGAGAATGGATGTGCAGCAGTAGCCTATCTACGGTTCTAAGAAAACGATGTGATTGAGTGTGCACTAGTATGTGCGAAGACACGTGCGGCGCCGTTGAATAATTTGTCCATACCACGTCTTGAAATCCAAGCTGCCGTCATCGAATCTCGTCTGGCGAAGAAGATCTGCGCGTCATGTCAGATAAAAATTAGAGAGCGTTATTTCTGGTCAGAATCGAAAGACACAGTTTGCTGGATCTGAAGTGATCACCTACGCTACAGACACATTCCAGCGTAACGCGACACCATGAGGAGCCGACTTTCAGGGAGAAATTAGGTCTGCATTCGAAAATTAGCTTCGGGGGCATACGATTAAACAGGTTAATAATAATCCTCACTAAATTTCCTTTCTGATAGAATATTCACTTTAAGATTTCTTGCTTTAAATATAGTAAATAAAACGCGCTACATTTCGTAACGCGACACCATCGCTGAAATGAACTTTTTCGTCGTTTGCAATGCAAGTGCGTTTTTTAGCTCTGGTATATGGTTTGGAATCTCGATTTATTCCAAGCACTTCTCGTGTACCTCAACAGAAATGAGGCTGTGAACTCAAATTGTGGGTAAAAACGGAAATTACAATGAAATTCGATGGATTGATTTCAACACCAACGCGTTACGCTGATCAACAAACAGTGTTCTGCAAATGGTGTCGCGTTACGTGAACATGTTTCTCGTTGATAAAGTGCATAATTTCAGTAGATTTCGATGCAGCATGTTGCATTCGACAGAGAATATTGTTACATTATCTATCTTTGAATGTTGTTCGAGTTGGTGGCCACGATCTGGTGTTTCGACTTTCAAGATTTTAGGGACTAACCGGCCTTCCAAACAAACAACCAAAACCATTCATGTCACATATCCAGTTTTCAAAACGAAATCAATGGTAATAGGTTCTCTGATACTTATATTAGTCACACCCAGGTACGATCCGGATCTGTTTTTAAGTACGTGGTCAGATGATCGATCTCCCTAGAAGTGATTCGTTTAAGATGAAAACTTCTGTGTTGCCTTTTTTCTATGTTAACCGTTTTAAAAGGTGATGATGCCCCAAGAAGCTTAGAAATGTTGAAAATGTGTTTTGCTGTTGTTTTTAGTCTTTTTTTCTACTGGAACGTGGTGTGTTTTTAACTTTTTGTTCATGTCGCAAGCAATATTTACCACATGAACGGATGCGTCGTGCACTGAGTTGCTTACGTGCAATTTAAACCGCCCTTACGCTCTTGAGTTAATATTTTAATAATAGTGTTGATGTCCTGATGTAAAATAAAACACAAAAACCGAATATAATATGTCCTTAATAACGAGATTTTAGCCCTAAACAGGTTCATCTCGATGAACATAACAATAAATTTCCAATGTTTAACACAGAAGCCCCCTGTTTGCCTTTTTCAATAGACCCTTATTCTTGCAGTGGTTGCTGAAGTTTGTTTTCCTGATGCTATCCATTATATTTTCAACTGCCGATGACCAACGCCCTAGGCTGTGTAAATCTCGGTGAATTTCCGTAAGCTGAAATATCGGCTAAATTGACGCATGGTTACGGCGCCTCCTTTAAGTGTTGCAATGAATCGCCCACTTTGAGCGTGCTTACAGCGGCACACTAGGAGTTAACTTTCTGAAATCAGTATGGCGAATGGCATCTAAAGGTCGATTTCTCAAAATTAAACACCTTCATCGAAAAAGTATTTGGTAGGCGGTACCAAATAGTTTTTCATGGAAAGCTTCTAATTTTCAGAAAACCTGCGTTAGATGTCTTTCGCCATACAAATTTCTAGTGGTTAACTCATGCTGGCTATTTTGCGCATATACTACAGCGCCTGGATGCGACAGCGGCGGGTAGAAAATCAGCCACTGCCATTTGTTTTCAACTGGGATATTAGTAGAAATTCATGAACCAAGAATTGGGCCGTGCAGATCTCGGTTGAAAAAATTTAAAAAATCTTGCAGATCTACTGATCGTAAGGAAAATAAATTAAAATACTAAAAATCATCAAATCAAAAGAAAAAGCAAAGCTCTCCAAAGCCAAAAATATGTATAAGAATCAAGATCAAACTAGCATCGAAAAGCATTTTTCGACTCCGTAACGCTTCACGACAAATGAGCTTTTCAAATAAACAATTGAAGCAAAAAAAATATCCTACATGGCATCCGCAAAGAGTCTGAAGGTCCGTGAAAGGGTAGAAGAAAGCCGTGTTCGGGAACAAACTGTTCGCTACGTTTACTCTTATGAGTACATCGTGATATCGAGCGCGAAGAGAGAGGTTTCAAAAAGCCTCACAATCTATTCGAACAAAAAAAAGAGCTCAAATTTCTCGTGAGTTATTTATGGATGACCCCTACGAGTTCTATGCAAGGATGTTATCGATCATTTAGTAATCTGCGTTCGATCATTTAGTAGTTTGTCAATAACTGATTTCAGAGGCTAAATTTCAAAATGTGTTGTGTGGTGGACATCTAGTGCAAAGGTTTTTCTACAACTCTGCCTAACAGAACGATGTTCGAATTCCACTGTTAAAGGAGTTACGGTGCTAGTTTCTATACTTATACTAAGTGATAACAAAATATGCAATCATTTAGTCTAAGTTACTGCTACTAGCGCTATAGCTCCGTTATTAGTGAAATTCGAACAACGAACTGTTAGGCAGAGTTGTAGAAAAACCTTTGCACTAGATGTCCACCATCCAACACATTTTGAAATTTAGCCTCTGGAATCAGTTAGGGGAAATCCACAAAGTACGTCACGCAAAAATTGACGATTTTCAACCCCCCCTCCCCCCTTCGTCACGCTTTTTGTATTACACCGCTAACATTTTTGTATGAATCGTCACGCTGCTCGAAACCCCCCTCCCCCCTCAAAGCGTGACGTACTTTGTGGATGACCCCTTATTGACAAACTACTAAATGATCGAAGGCAGATTACTAAATGATCGATAACATCCTTGGTTCTATGAAACACCAAAAATTGCAGTTTCCCACCACTTCGTAACATTTAGTAGGGTTTTGGTCACCGTGAATTTTTATATTTTTGGATCGTTGACTTCGTAACATTGTTTGCATGTGAACTCATTTTTTAGTATGGACAGTTATCAAATGATACACCCCAATTTTGTTTCACATATTCACGTACAAACCCTAATATAGGTACTAAAAAGATTGTTTTCTCTATTTCTGGGCCATTGTGAGACTGTATACATACACCGAAAGCCGGTTATCCCTCATTTCAGTAAAACACTGAATTCGCGTAACGCCATACCAAATTTTTGTACCTAGTGTAGCTTCGTGAAAAATGCTCCGATTTTGGATATTAAAACATGAAAAGAAAGCTCTTGACGAGTACTAAGAGAATCCGAAGTATTATTTTCCCAAAGTATGTACTTTTTGTGTAGTATCAATAATGCGACTATTTTCGTAACGCGACACCATTTCAATGTCACTGTTTTCAAAGTACAAAAATTTTAAGAAAACAATTTTTTTCGAAGCAATACAATTGGCTCACAAAAAGGCCATCATAAACTCTACTATATCATGTATTAACCAATACATTTGAACGCAAATAGGTGCGATGGAGCACATTTGTAAAAATTAGATTAGGAAGCTTTTTTTTTTTCATATTAAAAGTCTACTATTTTGATTGGCTATTAAAACATGTTCCCAAACTAATTTTCAGTGAAACAAATGTTTTTCTTATAATTCAATATATACATTTTCGTGTCCTAAAGATATTGGACCCTAATTTTCAGTTTAAAATTTTGGTCCCTTGGCGTAGAAGTGCGTGGAATGTGTCTACAGATCACTGGCTACGGTTAGAGTAGGCGAAATTCTAGAGGCTACCGAGGTAAGCGAGTGGAAAACTTCTCTAAATGAAGTCGCCTGCTAAGATCCGTAGCCTACGCATTTCGCTTTGTTGGCATCATCAGGAGTAAAATCACAGGAGAAATGTCGATCACTGGTCCACCAACTCAGGAGGAGTTGCAGCCTGCAGAGTAAGTTGTCTACAATCAAGTTCAACGCCAAACATTTCCAGAAGAAACGATGATACTCTCTCATAGCGATTCTGAGTTACCACATCGAAAGTGGAAGGGCTTATAGTCAAAATCCAGCCCACTCTTCAAATTGAGCCAAAATGCATGCTAGTATGCTACAGAGTCTGTGAAGACTCCAAACCTACTACCGAAAACAAATGCATTGACGGATATGGTGGTTGCCAAATATCATCAAAGGCTCCCACATATTAACCATGAAACGGCATTGAATGAAATTAGGCAGAAATACCATATTCCAAGACTCGTTCTGTTTCGTTCTAACCGAAATTGTGAGCTATGTAAAATCTTGAAAGCACGACCACAACCCCCAATGACGGCTGAACACTAGGGCAGTTCACATTTCAAAAATGTTCGAAAATTCCAACTCCCATATGTCTGTTGGCATCGTTTTGGTAATATGGGAGTCCTGGCAAAATTTCAGGCAATTCGGTGGCCATTTAGGGGTGGCGCGAAGTCAATTTATGTTCATATGGAAATTTGTACGAGAAAAACCTACAGCTGTCAAATCGTGATGAATTCAAATAAACATCCCCAACCTCCATTTTTGGAATCTATTTGAGCTCAACCAGTGGGTAACTCATTAATTTTGATTTATATTTCCACTGCTACGTTGAGGCTAATTACACCATTTTAGCCATTTATCCCATATTCACACTGTCAATAGAACCGTTCAATCTACTAATAACTAATGTATTACCTGGAGGTCTCATTTATATAAATTCCAAAAAGGGAGGTTGGGGATGTTTATTTGAATTCATCACGATTTGACAGCTGTAGGGAGACACGAATTAATTTTACGTTTTTCCCATACAAATCTCCATATAAACATAAATTGACTTCACGCCACTCCTAAATAGCCACCGAATTGCCTGACATTTTGCCAGGACTCCTATATTATCAAAATGAAGCTAATAGACATATGGGAGTTGGAATTTTCAAACATTTTTTAAATTTGAACTGCCCTACTGAACACCCATTAGCTCGCCTACCTGCATTCTAAAGATCATTTACGCATACTGGAATCGACTTTTTCGGATCAATACAAATAGTCGTAGGTAGAAGAGTCGAAAAGGGTTGGGGTGTATTGTTCACCTGTCTGACTGTTCGTGCCGTTCATCTCGAGATTGCCCTTTCCCTCACTATTCGTGCATCATGACCATGCAGGACTTTCAAGCAAGGAGAGGAAAATCACTTGAATACCGGAATAATTTCCGTCCTTCCTTAACCATTGTAAACTAACCTCGAGTCACCACGAGTACGTTGGCTTCTACCCCTCTTTTACTAAATGAAAAAAAAAATGATATTGATTTTATATATCACAATGAACCATGGCTCAGACATACAACGTTGACTAATGACAAGAAATCGACCTAAAGTATGTTTTAAATATGTTTCCCTCAGGGATTTTTTAACCAGCACCTCACCCACAATAAACAATCTTTTCCTAAGTTTGGGTTGCTTTTTGTGCAGTTAGAAAACCGCAAAATTCCGTTGCTTCGCAAGCAACAGCAGTTAACCTATGTTAAATTACAGGCAAACAGACAAAACACTTCAGAATGTTTCATCGTAGATTTACTAATCAAATGATCCAAATAGTCATTTGTTGACCAAGTCACAATCTGTGGCGCGCGCATCGGTTAGTGTTTGTATTTGCATTTGCGAAGAGTTTCTTCGATAATGTCGAATAGCTAATGTTTTATTTACTACTTTTCTACTTCTACTTGACGAACTCTTGAGAAAACGAGAAGTTTCCGTATCGCTATCATTCATTTTACTAAAAGCATGTTGATCCAACGCTTGTGAGCAAGCTCACGTTGCATACTTTAGAGCAGTTGATCTAAAAACGTTTTAATTTGCTTCGCTAATGTCACTGAGTCGGAGTGAAACAAACTAAGCGCACGGTAATTGAAAAATAATTCCTCCAGCTAGTGTATCCGTATGCCAACTAACGTGTTCTACATTTTGTTTGCATAAAACATAAAATACGACAGGTTGCTTCCACTAACATTCTCTGATGGAGACGAGTTGCCGCTCTTCCGGTGGTATTCATCCCAACAAGTACCCACTGTTTAGTTGTTGCCAGTGAGTGCACCAGATATGAGGACGAGAGACGCTTAGTTCCGGCCAGGGAAATAGAGCAAAAACTTTCCTTTCTTTTTTTTTCTATTTAAGCCAAAGACAAAGCCCAAAGCTCACCCGTAGCTCATGGGAAGATACGAAAGAGTACGATTTAGTTCCTATGGCAGAAAGCAAAAAGTCATCATCACTGATGTGAAATTGAATTTTCAGTATTGCGTACATCTCGGGCATGCAGTGAAAGAGTTGCTCGGAAAAGTTTTCTCATTTGCGGGCGGAATGATCCTACTTTCTGCGTCCTGTGGATGCCGTAGTGAGCATCTACTGGATGTGTTCGTGTGTGTATGTTGTATTGCTTCGGGCTGTGAACACTTTCTGGCTGGATGGGGAATCTTTTGCAGATATCCAAGTCTTGGCACCAATGCTAAATGATAGTGTCATTTAGGATAAGGATAAAAGGGTGAATGCTAGAATCTGGTATTCATTATGCTGTAGGAATTCTTGGTATGTGTCTTTATATTGGTAAAACCGAAATTTAAAGCTTTAGTGTGATACCAAGTTTTGGAAAGTTTTAAGTCTCGCAGCAAGGAGCTAGTCAATATGATACGCATGAATATTTGAAAAGCGGTATATGAAAAATGTGAAAAGCCGGCAATAGCAGGCTCATTTTGTTTCTTGCGAATCTGTATATTGCGCCCCATTTACAAGCATTACAAATAATACCGCCGAACTGCAAAACATTTTATTTTATATTAGGTACATAATATCACAATAACTTTATCAAAGCGGCTTGATTTTCTCAGTCGGCTATCCATCGTTTATCTCTGGCTATAATTCAGAGTATGTACTAATGTTTTGACATTCTCCCAAGCATGTGAATAGTGTTGGTGAAGTTAAACTCAAATCTTCGATAATGAATGAACTCCAAATTGTCGAGTCATACTTCTGTATAAGTCTCAGTAATTTATTCCCCTTGAGCAGTACATATCGAAAATCATTTTTGTTATCCGAAAAATTAATCTAAAATGTCCTTACCCACTTACTTGATGGGCTACAGCTCGTCGATGAGCCTACGCCGAATAGAATAACCTTCTTCACTGGACTTGATCCCGGACCAATCGCTTCCAGCCGCCCTGACCGTTTGGCGCACTCAGGTCCTCTTCTAGTGCAAAAACTCAAAGGTGCAGCCCAATTGGGTTGTACGCAAAGGTGACGTAGGACTACGTAGCTATTTGAAATGGATGGTATTTGCCATAATAATTTGTGTCGTTTTATTTACATTGAGCAAACTGCTCGGAGGCCAACTGAATCAAGAAGTCGAATAGTTGTTCTCAGATGGATGGACTTTGAGTCTTTAACCGTGGAATTAACATGACTCATCGGCCGCTGAAGCCACTCGACTGGCTTCAGTCGGGGACATCACAATCCTTACTTTGCCACGTACGCTTACATCGCGGGCGAAAACCAAACGTTGCAAATAAATATATTTGCGTTTGGTTTCACGTAGGGCTTCCATTCCCGGAAACGATTTCCCGGGAAATCATATTTCCCGGGATTCCCGATTCCCGGGATTTATGTATCAGTTTCCCGAATTTTCCAGGAAATGAACGTACTAAAATATTTTGTAATAATTGTCTTATCTTTTAAAGTTGATGATAACTGATTTTGGGGTATCAATTACATTTTTTACTATCATCATCCCACTATTTATTTCACTTTTGAAGTTTAAGAATGTCAGTTATAACTGAAAATGTTACAGAATTATACGGTGCATTCCAACACGTGTTGAAGAGAGGCGAGACAAAGAACCAGTTTGTATCTATCGTTCGTTTATTCAGTAGGTTCAAACGTCGGTAAGCGTTGTGAAGTCAAAATAAAAATTTAGTGTCTGTGGTGAAACAACAGAGCTACCAATGTTCGCAGATATTCAGGCAATAGCAGTGATCGCTTTGGCAGGTTTGTCCTAATATTGTCAAAGGTTTTTTAAGACTTTCAATCCTTATTGATTCAATTTCCGAACAGGCTCATATTCCGAAGACTCGTTTGTATTTTGAGATGTTTCTGAAATATTTCATTGGATATTTTATATGTTGGTGGGCAGATCTTGATAAAAAAAACAGAAAAAAACCTATGTCTTTTGTATGCGATCATTACAACTGTCTCACACCAAATACTCGCAAAACTTTTGCAATTTGATGCGTTTTAGGTGCTGTTCGGCATTTCAAGCAAAATTTGACTGAAAAAAATGTTATAGTCAGGATCATTGAAGTACGACAATCAAGCACTCGCCTGAAAGCTCTTTTTTTATTTCGAATGGAAGAATTCTCATTTCAAATTTTTCATTCATCTGCTTTAAATACAAAATGTGTTCAAGTGGACGTGCATGAATAAAAATGGTTTATCCTTCAAAGTTGACCAGAAGATTCTATGCACTAAAAAAAGTCGTCGAGTATAAGAATAGTTTATGTTAGGAATATTTTGGCGATTATAGAAGAGAATCTCCAGTCGTTGTTCAAAAACTGGAAAAAAATGCGGATGCAACCTGAAAAATTATGGAAAAGTAGCACATAGTGGAGCTCATCAGGACACTGCAGATCTTACTCTTGAGCCAGAGCAGATGCTGATACTTATGACATGGCGAACGTTTTGTAGAAGGAGTAAACGCTTTTCGAACTGAACAAAAACTGTCTCAGGCTTTCAACAACTCTTTCATCATTTGAGGACAAAATAGCAAGCCTCCCTGATGTCGAATGTATATTTTCAAAATCACATTTTACGACAAAATTTAAACTACGATTTTGAACTAGTTTCGAGAGTTTTTTTATTTCAGGATCCTGGAAATCCTGGAAATTTTATTTCATTTCCCGTTTCCCGGGAAGTTGATTCCCGGGAAAAATGGAAGCCCTAGTTTTCACGCCACTTCTGATTCTGCTTATTTCTCCTTTATTGTGGCCATTATTGAGGATGGTGTCCTCCAAAAAGGTCTTTAAACAAAAGAAGGTTGATCCGACAATCCGATATGAACGCACGGCGGAGGGAGATGATGCAATTAATTTGAACGGATGGAATCACTAACAGCAACCAAGCTATCACGCTAAACCCGATGCCGCCGCAACAATCCATTTTCGCAATTAACTCTTTCTTTCTATAAAATGCTGGTCCTGACTACTGAGAAGAACCAATTTTCTTTTCCCAATGCGTCTTTCCAATAACTAACTGCATCCAAACGCTTGTCAGCACCTTGCGTTGAAATTGTCCGACCGCCACTTGATGATTTTTCGCTAAGCCTCCACCATTTGGAATTAATTTTCAGCATTGCCACTGCTATCCACGCCTTCATGCTGCTGTGTCCGCTCCGCTGCATCAAATTTTTTCGAATTGCTCATTCCACGGTATCCCGATCAAAATGGCTCGCGCGCGCCGGAAAGTAGCTTTCTTGAATTCAATAAATTAAGCCTTTTAGCCCCGTCCCTTTGATATCTCCATGGTTGTAAATATAATGTGCACTCATAACGATTATTGAAGGGGCGGGGCTAATGGAATTTCTTCATTAGATATAAGAAAGCTGCTTTCCGGCGCGCGCGTGCCATTTTGATCGGGATTCCGCAGCAGACAACGGACCGTTCGGAGAATGACAAATTCTAAGAATCCTATGAAATTTTCTCGCAAGATTCTGAATTTGGTTATGATATGTTGGTTATCTAAGATGCGTATTGTTGCGAGGAATAACAACAGAAATTTGACTCAAGACGAAGTTTCTTCATATTACCAAACATTAGTGCTGTCCAATGAGCAGCTCGAAATAGCTCGAAGTTGTTCCCGTCCTGCTCGTTCTTTTTTGTCAGCAAATGGGCAAGAGCAGGACAGGGAGAAAATTCGAGCTACTTCAAGCTCTCATTGGACAGCACTATTATCTCTTGGCATCTGTCTGTCCGAGCGACGTTCGCCGATGAGTGGTTGCTGTAGATAGTTTCCACTGAGGTGGCGTCTTCATTGATTTTATACAAAAGCCACCTATACAAAAGAAGGTTGATCCGACTATCCGAAATAATCTTTCTTCAAAGTACAAAACTCAATCGTAAATAGCGAATTTGATAGCGCGTCGGAGGGAGATGATGCAGCAAATTTGAATGGATGGGATCATTAACAGCAACCAAGCTACTACGCCAAACCCGTTGCCACCGAAACAGTCCATTAACGCAATTAACTCTTTCTTTCCCTAAAATGTTGGTGCTGAGAAGAACCAATTTTCTTTTCCCAATGCGGCTTTCCAATAACTAACTGCATCGCTTTTCGACACCTTGCGTTTTGAAATAAATTCTCAGCATTGCCACACTGCCACCCACTTCGTGCTGCTGTGTCCGCTCCGCTGCATCAAATGTCGAACCGCTCTCTGTGGATTCCCGATTAAAAAGGCTAGCGCGTGCAAAGCAGCAGCTTTCTTGTATTTATCCCGTTAGCCCGCCCCTTTGTGATCTGATAAGGGTGTGAATATACTGCGCACTCATAACGATTAATAAAGGGGCGGGGCTAATGGAATTACTTCATTGGATATAAGAAAACTACTTTTCGGCACCGCGCGAGCCAGTTCGATCGGGATTCCGCAGACAACAGACCATTCGGAGAATGACAAATTCCAAGAATCCTATGAAATTTTCTCGCAAGATTCTGAATTTGGTTATGAGATGTTGTTTATCCAAAATGCGTATTGCTGCGAGGAATAACAGCAGAAATTTGACTCAAGACGAAGTTTCTTCATATTATCAAACGTTATCTCTTGGTATCTGTCCGAGCGACGTTCACCGATGGGTAATTGCTGTAGAAAGTTTCCACTGAGGTGGCGTCTTCATTGATTTTATACAAAAGCCACCATTTTATACAAAAAAGGTTGATCCGACTATCCGAAATAAACTTTTTTCAAAGTGCAAAACTCAATCGTAAATAGCGAAATTGATAGCGCGTTGGGGGAGGTGATGTAGTGAATTTTAATGGATGGAATCACTAACAGCAACCAAGCTACCACGCCAAAACCGATGCCACCGAAACAGTCCATTTTTGCAATTAACTCTTTCTTTTCATAAAATGTTGGTCTTGAGAAGAACTAATTTTCTTTTCCCAATGCTCTTTTCCAACTAACTGACACCACCATTTGTAATAAATTTTCAGCATCGGCACTGGCGGTGCGGGATCGCCACAGTGCTATTTTTATGGTCAACCCTTTCTTCATATGAAATGCTGGTTCGTTGAGTTTGAATGATCTGCAGCAACACATCGAGCACCACCACCAATGCTATGGATTTTCTTTGGAAATGTTATTAGCGCCTTCGTGATGCGCTCCGCTGCGATCGCTTTGATGCGTCCGCTCTGCGTAAAATCTTGTTCAAACTGAGGATTAGATCCAAACCCGCAAGTGATTGATTTTTGATGTCTGTGCTAGTGATGAATGTACGTGATTGGTTAGTTTACCTATTTCTAAACTTTTTATCAATTATCAATAATAAATAGTTTAAAAAAAATAGTATTTTCATATTAATACAAAGAAGCGTTGACTCATCCTTGATCGAATGGTCCAAAAAAATTTAAGATCCATCAAGAAATGGCGGAGATATTAAAGTTTAAAGTCTATCATATTTTCGTGACGGTCCCAGATTTTCGCAATCGTAAAGTGTACCCCAATATATAAAACACAGACGTAGTCCTACGTCAAAACTTCTTCGTATGGTTTCCCGTGGAGTTTTCTCGCTTAACTTTTCAAAAGGACCTAAGTAACATTTTTTTCATGAAATAATTTGAGTACTGCAATCGAAAGCTTTCATGTTTTTCTGTTGATTGCGCTATTCAAATTAATTCATGAAAAAAATGTTACTTAGGTCCTTTTGAAAAGTTAAGCGAGATTTTTTCGATTATCATCTTTCTGCTTCTTCTTCTTCTTCGTGCTAGACCTGTGCGCCGCCGCGCCACGCCGCCGCCGCCGACACTTATTGACGTACGCCGACGCCGGTCAAGGTGTCGGCGGCGCGCCATACGCCGGTCAAGGTGTCGGCGGCGCGCCATACGCCGGTTGGCTCCACGCCGCCGAATTTCGTATTTCACGCCGATGATTGAGCAACACAAAGGCAACCTTCCGAACCAAGGCAACCTATTAGACATTAAATAAATTGCTATTATAACTTTAGCAGATGTGTTTGCTTTTATATTTGTCACTGCATCGGTGTGTTAAATGCTAGGTCATCCAAGAACTTCTTGGTTACAGATCTACAAGTTAACGAGCGTAGCGATATACTCCTAATCACTGGCGGAGCCAGCTATTGTTTTTTGGTGGGGCACCACTAAGCACAAGAACAATAGCCTTCGAGAACAATGGTGTGATTGCATCGCGTGGTGCCCCACCTCTGTCTCCGCCAGTGCTTCTAATATCATATGCAATTTCAATGAAATTCTGGTCGCATTGTCAACAAGTCAACAATATAATAAATGTTTGATTTGAATTTCAGTCTGGTACGATTTTTTAACTTCCTGTACATGGAGTATCATTGTCATATCATTGAGGCTAACTCATAATATGCGAATGCAAAAATGGTAACTTGCCTCTTGGAGTTGAAGCACGATGGAGCACGTGACCCATTAAATTGAACCTTTCCTTCACTCCTCCTTGTACTTCAATTGCCAGAATAGTTCTGAAAAAAAAATGATTTCGATTTATTTGATAAACAATTTCCAAAGAAATTTCTTGTTTGCCCTGAAATAATTTCCGAAGGAAGTCCAGGAGGAATGAAGGAAGTTCAGAAGTTCTGAAGGAATGCATGTAGAAAATTCTTAGAGTCGTGAGGAATTTCTGGATTTATCCCTGTAGTAATTTCTGGAGGATTTTCTGAAGGAACTCCTGGCGAAAATTCCAAAAAGGAATTCTTGGAGGAATGCCAAAAGAAATTCTATAAGAAATTTAAGAATGTCCTTTGGTTCCTTTGGAAATTGCTCTAGGAATTCTTACAGAGATATCTAAAAATACGACCTAGAATTTTTAAAGGAAATGGCGGAGAAAATTTCGAAGGAACTACTAAATCAATTTCCGAGGGAATAGAATGTCTTACGGAAAAATGTAAAATTTGCAGTGGAATTGTCAAAAGAACTTCCGAGGGAATTTTGTAGATATTTTTAAAAGTATGCATGTTTGTATGTAGTTATGCACCATCCTGGCTTGAGTCTTGCTCTGCATACGGCTCCACCCAATAGTTTCCATTCATTTATTTAGTCTAAATCTAAACAGATAACACTGAATCAACAATTTGACGCCACAATCCACGGCTCTCCATCCTCGAATGCGCCCCACGCTCGCCAAGTAGTTTTGCACCTGGTCTGCCCATCTCGCTCGCTGTGCTCCACGCCGTCTCGTACCAGCTGGATCGGAGCGAACACCATCTTTGCAGGTCTGCTGTCCGGCATTCTTGCAACATGTCCTGCCTATCGTACCCTTCCGGCTTTAGCTACCCAATGGTACAGTCAAGTTTAATTACCATTCTGATTTCCATGCACAGCTGTATGAAGGCCAAAACATGGAAGTGGTGGACCCGTAAGCAGAGACGCAAAGCCCGCGGGATTGAGAGAATATCTAGAGATGTCGCAAATTAATCGATTACTCCGATTAGTTCATTCATCGTTGTGTGTTGGTAAAATCTCAAACTCTCAAATCTCATCCACGATTCAAATCAAACACGAGGCAAACCATACCCGACTCATGGCTCAGGGAATCGTCCATGATTCGACTCGCGGTTTGCATCATTGCGTGATTTTTGCTTGTTCTTCTTTATAAAATTCATCGGAATAACTTTCTGTGCTTGAAACAATGGATAATAAATTCATACGTAAACATAAAATACGCTTCGATTGGGTTTTGACACTTTTCAGAGCAAAATCATTTTTCGGCGAATGAGCGAAACGATGCGATTCTGCGTGAAAAACTCATGCGCGATGCTCTCCATGCAGAATCGCAAGCGAGTCAGCTCGCGCATGAGGCTTAGGTGAGTGAGATTTGAGCATGATTCTACCAACACTGGTTGTGATAATCGAGTAATTTTGAATCGATTATTACCCAACGATCAATCGATTCAATAATCGAGAGGAATAGAGAGTAATCGATTAGTTACTAATCGATAATTCAGGATCTTACGACATCATAAGGATGTTGCAAATTAATTGATTACTTCGATTAATCGTTGTGATAATCGAATAATTTTGAATCCATTACTATTCAACAATTAATCGATTCAATAATCAAAAAGAATCGAGAGTAATCGATTAATTACTAATCGATTAATCAGGATTTTACGACATCTCTAAGAATATCCTTTCAACAGTGTAATCCGACAGACTAATAGATTCGCGATCTTTTTTTAGCTTTCCGAGGAATGGTTTCTTTGAGGAAGGGCACGTCAAATCCATTACAACTGTGGGGAATTGTACCCATCTACATGGGTAGAAATTTTTAAAAGTATTCCAAAAAGTATTTCAGAATGAATTCCTGGTGGAAATGTCAGAATTAATTTTAGAAGAATTTTTGAAGGAATTTCCAGAAGAATTCCTTTAAAAAAATCTAAGATCCTAAAAAGTTCCGAAGTAATTCCTGAGGGAAATCTCAATTCAATTTGGTTTCATTTGTGGAGGTTTTTTAATGAATTCCTGAAGAAATTCCCGATCTTCCGAATTCTTGACGAAATTTTTGAAGGTATACTAGAATGAGTTTCTTGATGACTTACCGAATCAATTCCTGAATGTACTACAGAAATTGATTCGGTATTTACGAAAAGAAATCTGCAGACATTTTCGAAGGAACTTCTTCTGCAGTAAATTCCGAAGGAATTTTTTATATCCGCAATCTCGATATTTTGGGAGTTTTTCTTGTCTTGACTCAAGAATGAAAACTGAGTTCATTTTACTACTGTCAGGATTATCGAAGAAATTCGTGGGAAATATAGGAATTTCTATATAAATTCCAATAGCTTTTGTTTCTGAACGCTTAATAAAAATTCCTTCATTAGTTCCTTTCAGAATTCCTTCTGATATTTCTTCAGAAATTCATATAAAAATTCTGTTTGAAAATCTTTTTAGGTGGTCATCGGGTTATTCCTTCAAGAATTGAGTCGAAAATTCCCCCAGGAATTTCTCCGAAAATCTCTTTAGAAAAGCCACCAGGAATTAATTTGGACATTCCTTTAGTAAACCCTTCGGAAAGGCCTTTACAAACGAAATTTTCGAAGATTTCCCAAAAAAAATTCTGCAGAGATTCTAAAAGAATTCCTGGAGAAAGTTTGTAATAAATTTCAAAGGGAAATTTTGAAAGAATACCAAAAATATCTTCCTAGGGTTTCCGAAGAAGTTCTTTGAGGAATTACTGGAAGAATTTCTATTAGAAATTCTGAATCCTTAAGGACATAGTTGGAAGAGTACCACGATGGCCGTCAATATGGCACCGGACCTTCCACGGGTCGTTACCACACCTCCCACACTCCTCTCCCACCAACATTCGAATGCATCGAACAGCATCGAACAAAGTTTAATATTCAAATTACTAACCTGCTCACAGCATATTTATTTACTTCCCGTGATAATTAACATGTTTCTTCGAAGAGTCCTATGCATTTCGGTTCGAATTATAGAATAAATCAGCAGCTTCGTGCCAATTTAATAGCCGTTCGCGATTTGGTGGGCTTATCACTGCACTTCACTTCCTCTCAAGGGGCATTGAAAAAATCAAGTTTTCACACACTTCTCCGCACATGAGCAGCCCGAAATGTTGACGGAATGCCAATTAAACATCACTTTTTGAAATCAGTCGCTTGTTGGAAGCGAAAACTTAATACAAACTGCTATTTTTGATCGAAAAACCGACTAAAAACGGATCGCGGAGCGAATGTAAACACCGGAACCGACAGCAGCAAACTAATATTTAGGGTGGCTCAAAAATTATTTTGCTCTGCCACGCTCAGTCGAATATATTTCATATTCTGGATGTCTTCCGATGGTTTGGGCTGGTTTGAATAGGGGCTTACAGTGCACTGGGCGTTTCAGGTTTGTATGACAGTTGGTATTACGATGTTGAATTTTACATTATTCTGATTGTGGCGCTTCGACACTGGGCCCTGGCGAGGGGGGAAACCATATGATTGGATGAAATATTCAAGAGCTTTGACTCCATAGACAATGCATATTGAATTGTCGTTCCGATAGTTGTGAGTCGATTTTATTCGAGATTACCAATCCTTAGCATGATAATTAGGCTTCTCAAAAAGCATCAGTGAAACGTGTAATTCAACAAAATAGCCAGAATTTGTCTGTGATATCTATCGCACCAGGAGCAGATACTTCATACAAAAAGTGTGACATGGGAGTGAGCGGGGTATAAAATGCTATTTTTGCGTTACGTAATCAATGGGTAATCAAGGTGCGGTTTTCATTCAGCTATGTGGGTTCTCTTTTCACCAGCGTTTGGAGGAGAGGCACTGTAGCCAGTGTAATGAAAGGTTTAGTTTCCCATACTAGCTTTCATACAAACTTGAACCGGCTTGTGCCCAATCAGTTTTTGTTCAAATTGGCTTTTGGAATACACTCGGAGCATGGGACGGAATCGATTGAGCGTGGTAGAGCTGGGTCGTTTTTTGAACCACCCTACTAATATTCTTTGCTTTTTTATAAATACTACACCAATACTACTACAGTATATGACAGTTTTCATTGTACCAATACTTTCAAAGCTTTGTTTTGGTACTCAACCCACCTTCACCTTAAGGTGATTATACAATCAAGCCATGTGGTGAATTTCAAATTCACCACACGGTTTTCTACTCCTATTATCAAAGTTCAAATCTAGCGTAATAATGTTCTTACAATGCTGAAATTAAAGTCGATTGTTTAGCATGAGTAAGCAGACGATCTGCGGATGTTTCATCCCCATGGGCGTTGTGGTTCTCTCAATTCGTGCTCTTGAAAAATCACTAGAAAAAGCACGTGGTTTCTAAGATGGCCGATTTGTGGCTTTGCTGTATAACCACCTTAAAACATAGTCCAAAAACATTTTTTTTCTCTATTCCAACCTGATCAGCTTAAGTTTTGGTATTTTCTTTGAACATTGCATCATGTGATGTAATTGTTCGGTTGAAAAATCAAATCCGAAGCATGTTATCTGAATCAGCAGCACCGTTATTCTCCATTAGATAATGGGTATGTGTTTCGTTTTGATCAGTGCGTCTTCAACCCCAATATTGGGTGTTCTTCGCATGTCTTTTACATTAATGCTTCGAGCCACCCCCAACAAAGAGAATAGACAATTGACCTTCTAGTTTGAACCATGGTTTCTATATCTGCGGTGTTAATAAGAATGATTAGAGATATGTATTTACAAATGGCATGTCTAAATCGTAAAATCTGCATCGTAAATCAACAAACACACGCCCTTCATACCATTTCAGGCTAATACTGCATGTAACAGTTCTACAACCATAATAGCACCTATATCGTCGAACCGCATCAATTATGCGACAAAAGTCGAGAACCAATAAATTCCATTCTGATAAACGATGGTTGCCGGTTCCATTATATCCATCGGTGCTTAGAACTCTCGCCGTTAAACCGGCAATCTCTGTTGAGTTCATAAAGTGTAAAGACGTATGCTTTGCTCTGTCAGTGCACATTCAGCTCTACCAGTCTAGGGTAAAACTCCAGTCATCAGTTGCGGTGGCTATTCGATATGGAAAGAGGGTGCACTGTGTCGGTTTTTGGTGCACTTGCCCCGCCCATCGCGTCGTGTCGTAGTCGAACTAGACATGTGAATCCTCTCTTTATTATCGCCGTTCGCCAATGGAAAGTGCTTTTTCCTCGCAGTTGATAGTCACCTGTCTACACCATCCATCCTGACCGTTGTGGAACTCTGACAAAATGCAATAAGTACCTATGGTGATAGACAGACAACTAGACATCATCAAGATCGCATCTCGGAGAGAGGTAGGTGATGAAGCCTATTCTGCTGAAGTCGACGACGGCGACGCGAAGTCGGCAAAAGTGCATCACTCGACAGCTGACAGGCGAAGACAAAGCTGGAAAGGTAGGGTTCTGACAGGTTTTCAGACACGGGTTTTATTCCGCCACGAGCTTGAAAACCAGCGAAAGATAATAATCGGATGTACTTTTTTCTTACTGTAGAATTTAAGATTGTTAAAAATAAACCTTGTGGTGAAATGACGACTTTAAAATGATTGCATTGAAACACCGAATTGCATTGCCTTCTACCGAAATAGTCATTCTCCCTATATTCAATTCAAACGGAATAGCAGAATGGCAAGCGAAACTGAACTTTCCGCAGCGATGAATAATTTCGCTCCGATTGTGAAGTGGTTTAGAAGGAAGCCAGTTGTGCAGTTGAAGTTCCAATGAAAGCCCGATTCCGGAACTAAGGAAACCGACATGATAGAGCATGAATCAAATATTAT
The DNA here is from genome assembly GCF_024139115.2 of Armigeres subalbatus. NCBI lineage: Eukaryota > Metazoa > Arthropoda > Insecta > Diptera > Culicidae > Armigeres > Armigeres subalbatus. The sequence goes on from NC_085139.1 coordinate 166,119,770, forward strand.
ATTCGAATCAGCTTTTGGTCTACGATGCTTTATTGGGGCCTGATGAAGTAGGTTTCTACTACACTGATTGTGGTTCAGGTAAAATGTGAATATTCGATTGGCATTACTATCTGTATGCTTTATTTGACACATGTATTGCTGTCACACTATGGTTATTATGGTCTCCTGTCGAATATATAATTTATTTATTATTATTTTTTTATTCATTTATATTTTGTTTGTTCTGCTGACCATCATATTTGGTATTTTACTTTTATATGATCTGAAATTTTACATCGAAGAGCTTCCTGACAGTTTTACGAAAAAAGATTCATTTAGGGAAAGACTGTTTGTTTGTTCTTCTCATAGATTGGCTTTAAATTTCAAAGATGAGTTTCATTTCTCTCATTTAAAATTCATGACTTTTACCGAAGATTTCCTTTGTATCGACTAATGAATTATTACTACGATTCTTATTGATATCGTTCGTATCATTTTTGCTTTTAGATCAACAGCGTCCATATGTTCATTCAGGAGCGAACGACTTAATATTCGGGAAAGAAGCGCGAAAAGATTGAAAAATTATGGCATATCTGCATTTGCCCGGGAATTAGATTCATAGAAGCCATAACCTTATTCAAGCACCGCCACTGCACTGGGAGTCTGCAGATCGTTTCCTATTTGTATGGTAAAGAGTAGAACGATGGCACTGGCTTTTCCGTCGTTTCGTTTCGAACATTTTCCCGCGGCGAATAAATATTGCATGTATGCGCGCTGTCGAAAAGGTATGCAAAAGGTGAAACCCGTATGCCTGCTGATGCTTCTCATCTTTTATTTATGGGCCCAAATAATTCCTCATTTTGCTGCTCAAAAATTGCCATCGGATCTCCTGTGGTGAAGCATCGTCTGGTAAAAAGTGCACGCGGAGTACTTTTCAGTTCTGCCGATGACATTAGCGATTATGAATGTGCATTTTGAAAAAAATGATGATTCATTTTTGGCAGCTGACGGACTAGTCATCGAAGGAAAGTCTATAAACCTCCATAATCGTTTGCAAGTTAGTATGAACTCGTAGGTATCGGAGTAGTGTAATTTACTATTTTTGCAGTAATTCAGAACTTCTATGCTGATGGCCATCATATTTCATTAACAGAAGCAAGAGATGAGAAGTGAGAGATGATCATAGGGGAGAAGTGAATAGTGAGATATAAGACAGAAGAAGGAAGGAAGGAAGGAAGAAAAAAGGAAAAAAGAAAAAAAAAGGATGAGCAAGAATAATTAAGAAGGATAAAGAAAAGAGAGAGAATTAGGAAGAAGTAGAAAGGTCGAATAATGAAGAAAGAAAAAGAAAGAGAAGAACAAATATGAAGAAAGAGAGGAAGAGAAAGAATAAGAATGGAAGAAATAAGAATAAAGAAGAAGAAGAAGGAAGAAAAACAAAAGAAAGAAGGCAAAATAGAAAAGAACGGAGTTGGAAGAAATGAATATTAGATTTAAAATTTTCACCTCACTTATCTCTTCTCGTTCCTTGATCCTCACTTCTAACTTCTTATTTCTCATTTCACTCTTCTCATTGCTCACTTCTTATTTCTTACTAGACACTTCTCACTTCTCTCTTCTTACTTTTCACTATTCATTTCACACTTTTCGCTCATCACTTTTCACTTCGAATTTCTCACCTCATACTACTGTAACAGTACCATGAATAATGTTTTGAATTTCAAATAGAATTGTACAAAGTAGCACAGCAATGATGGAATTTCCCAGTTGAACTACCCCTTGAATTCAAAAGATCACTTTGAGTGTTTACCGATAATGTTCATTTTCTATACTCAATAATTCACTGAACTGAATGACTTCTCGCTCAAATGTATGGCGCAAAATAACCGCCGTTCAAGCAATATACCTCAGCGACCATGTGCCAAGGCCCGGCCAATGCAATGACCTATCCGGATCGCTTTCAGGAATCGTTGACCCCCGGAATCATTTACAATCTTCGGGTGGGAGACAAGTAGATTGATCGTTTCCACTTGGAAGCTCGGGAAAAGGGAGGTCTTTACCCGCCGAATATGGATGTTGGTGTGGGTAGAGGCGATTTTTTGACCTTCGCGAAATCACTTCGTGATTTCCGGCGACGATCATTGAATCTCGCGCTTTGATCTGAGGATCCAAGGACTTCGTTCACTTCGTTCTGGTCTACGGAAGAGGCAAGAGCAGTCCGGATTTTCTAAGTCGCGTCGTGGTGTGTTCTTGAAGGTGAACCATAGGAAAGTATGAAAGTGCTCCAAGTTTGCTTATTTAGATTTTTTCCCTTAATTTCCCCTCTACTAGTTAGTCAAACCGTAATCAAGTTTGTAGTGCATTCTGGCGGTTAGGTGGTTGTGTAGACTTGCGGATAAAGCGGTAAGACTGAAGACTAAACTTGGTGCAAAGTGTGGTGTTCAAGGCCGGTGTGGGTCCTCTTTTCTTTATCAGATTGTGGCAAGTTGCAAGGCTCGACACACCACCCACACAGTTGGAGACTGCTTTTGACCCCGTTTACCTGCTACGAAGGACGTCCCGGTGGTACACGTGGACCGGAGAGGGCAGCGCACGTTTTTTTCCCGCGCCCTTGGCAGGGCGGCAACAACCGGACCGGTTAGGAACCGGTAATCAAGTTTCTTCATCCTTTTTCGTGAGTGACGGCGTGCAGAGCGTGACACGGTCGCGTAAAAAGTTTTTCCCCCGGCCGGATTCGAACCAGCGACCTTTGGATCGGGAGGCGCACACCGTAGCTCGACGCCACCGACGGCTGTACCCCGTCGAGCAGTCCACAATTTCGCGCCGGAGGCGTCATCGACAACGGCGACATCGATGAACGACGCGTGAACCATTTCGGAGTTCGTGGGAGAGACCGCGCGTGGCGCCAAAGCAGCAGTAGTGGAGAACCGCCGACGCCTCCAAGTTGGTATGCAACGAACAGAGTGAGTAACATGCATGTTCCATTATTTTTTCCCATGCGCATGGCGAATGAAAGCCCCTAGCCTTTAGCTAATCCGCTAGCGTCGCCGAGCCGATAGCCCTACTGTTCCTTCCGTACGCATCAGCGAGGTAGTTGGCTTATTCATAATCCAGAAAGAGTGAATACCGCACCATAGAGTGAACACCGCACCAGTTTAAGTCACACCGTCAATAGAAGTCGAGCAGTTAGACAGAGTATAGAGGGAAATGAATTTGTAGCTAGGACTTTTACCACTACCCAAAATGTCGGTAAAGAAGATGAATAGAAGCAAATGAAATGAATTAATAAATGCATTTTCAGTACACGGTAGCTCAAAAGGTTTGAACTGATGGGAAGAATTTGAAGAGGTTAAGGAGGAGTATTTTCACATTTCGGTCGTTTTTAGGTTTCTTTTTGGTTATTTTCTGGGGAGGTTGGCCTTACTCCAACCAAGGATTCTCTCCATTCGAACGTGGCTTGTTCGGAGTGTATTGGTGTAAGTCTTCCAATGATGATAACAACCGCGAATATTGCTTTGTCGCCGGCGGAAATCACCTCTGTTCACACCAATTTCTCTATTTGCCAGACCTCACCGTCTAAAGGCATCCAATTTTCCCTGAACAGCCCACTTGTCTCCCGCCCAATCTCTTTGGGAAAAATCTTACCCTCCCCTGAAAGGTCGCACTAGGTCGGGCAACCTTCGATCAGGTTAATGGTCTCCTCCGGGAGTGGCGCTTAAGACAATTCAACTTAAAACGGGAAACTCGTTAGGCTGGCAGGTTTCACTACTTACTTCTCATTTGTCATTTCTCACTTTTTACCTTTCACTATTCACTTTTCACTTCTAACTATTTCTTCTCAAATTTTTCACTTTTAACTACTCACATCTCACTTTTCAATTCTCAATTCTCACTTTATACTATTCGCTTCTCACGTTTCAGAATTTACTTCTCACTTTTTACTTTTTACTTCTCACTTTAGACTTTTCACTTCGAATTTCTCACTTCTCATTTCTTACTTCTTACTGTTCATTTATCACTTTTCACTTCTCATTTTTCACTTTTCATTTCTCACTTCTTACTTCTCACTACTTACTTCTCACATCTCACTTCTTACTATTCACTTCTCACTTTTTACTATTCACTTTTCACATCTCACGTTTCACTAATCACTTCTCAATTTAAATTATCTATTTACTTCCTATTTCTTACCTTCTCTCACTTCCTATTTCTTATGAGATATGCAAAATGTCTCATTCCTCACTTATCGCTGCACATTTCATGTAATTGTTACTACTCTTTTCTCATTAATCACTTTTTACTACTCACAATATAAGTTTTTTTAACTTCTGCGGTCAAATGGCATTCGACCAAATGGCACAACGCCGTATATATTGTGCATGTGAACTGATTCTGACAACATTGAATGAGGTGAAAATACTTTGGAAATTACTTCGACTTAGATAATATCGAGTAAGGGAGGTATCGACTTACGGAGGTAACGCAATATGCTAAAATCAAAGGACTTTCAATTTAATCGAGTAAGGGCAAATATCGAGTTACACAACATGGAGTTAGGGGAAGTTCACTGTATCGACTTTCCATAAAGATTGGCATGGAGGCTAACCCCAACCGAAAGATCGGCCGGGTTCTTGGAGTCGACATAGACCGGAAACTCATGTTTTTGTCGCTCATCGGGGGGTTAAAGTAGCTTGCAAGTCTCGCATAAGTCTCATGAAAACCCCAGCAAAAATGCACCGCATCAACAAAAGAACCGCCAGATTAAGGGTTGGCTCAGCTACTATCGTTAGCCGCTTGCACTACGGTCGCGAGCTAACATACCCTGTCAACCGGAACCCCGTCAACGCCCCCTCGTCCGTCTTGAACAGCTACGTCCGGTTAGCCTCCGGCATGCTTCTGTCCACCCCTGTTGAAACAGCATGTGTCTATTTCGGCGTCTATTTCTGTCGCAAAGCCACTTCTTTTGCGGCCGCCACAACAGGAGAACACAGAATTCCTTTCCTCAACGAGGCTGACCAGATCCAAATAAATGTGGCCGGCACCGATCTCCCCCCAGTGCGTGGTGCGGATCCACAGGCACGAAACAAAGGGGCTGGCTGATGTCCTTCGTCAACATCGATAGCACCATCCTGGTTCAAAAGAAAATATATTGCGGACGAGCTTAGAAGATCCGATTTGGACCAAGTCGGAGAGTTATTTGGGCTGAAGCTGCTGCTGTTTTTGTTGTCGCAACCACTACCCACCCTGAAATTGGGCCAAGCACTATCTTCACCGACGCCATCAATGTTGTTGCGTCTTACCAGAGTGAGCATACTAGACACCCTTGGATCCAGGGAATTCTCGCGGGTATGATCCCTTCTCGGCCACTGTAGTATTAGGGGAAACACCGAAGCTGATTCCCTGGCCAGTGTTGGACACGACTGGCTATTCTACTCCCGTTTCGTTCCGCTGACCGACGTATAAAAGTGGACAAGGGTGACGTTTGGCAGGAATGAGGCTTTTCATGGATAGAAGTCACTACAGGACTTTCATAACTATTCGAGGCTTCCGAGCCTCTTGAAAGGAGGCTTCTGGGCCTCTTGAAAGGAGGCTTCTGGCCTCTTGAAAGGAGGCTTCCGGGCCTCTTGGAAGGAGGCTTCTGGGCCTCTTGAAAGGAGGCTTCCGGTCCCTCTTGAAAGGAGGCTCTGGCCTCTCTTGAAAGGAGGCCTGGGCCTCTTGAAAGGAGGCTTCTGGGCCTCTTGAAAGGAGGCTTCCGGCCTCTTGAAAGGAGGCTTCCGGCCTCTTGGAAAGGAGGCTTCTGGGCCTCTTGAAAGGAGGCTTCTGGCCCTCTTGAAAGGAGGCTTCTGGCCTCTTGAAAGGAGGCTTCCTGGCCTCTTGAAAGGAGGCTTCTGGGCCTCTTGAAAGGAGGCTTCTGGGCCTCTTGAAAGGAGGCTTCCGGGCCTCTTGAAAGGAGGCTTCTGGCCTCTTGAATGGAGGCTCTGGCCTCTTGAAAGGAGGCTTCTGGCCTCTTGAGAGGAGGCCTGGCCTCTTGAGAGGAGGCTTCCGGGCCTCTTGAGAGGAGGCCTGGCCTCTTGAAAGGAGGCTTCCGGGCCTCTTGAAAGGAGGCCTGGGCCTCTTGAAAGGAGGCTTCTGGGCCTCTTGAAAGGAGGCTTCTGGGCCTCTTGAAAGGAGGCTTCTGGGCCTCTTGAAAGGAGGCTTCTGGGCCTCTTGAAAGGAGGCTTCTGGGCCTCTTGAAAGGAGGCTTCTGGGCCTCTTGAAAGGAGGCTTCTGGGCCTCTTGAAAGGAGGCTTCTGGGCCTCTTGAAAGGAGGCTTCCAAGGCTTTTGAAAGGAGGCTTCCAAGCCTTTTGAAAGGAGGCTTCCGGGCCTCTTGAAAGGAGGCTTCCGGGCCTCTTGAAAGGAAGCTTCCGGGGCTCTTGAAAGGAGGCTTCCGGGCCTCTTGAAAGGAGGCTTCTGGGCCTCTTGAAAGGAGGCTTCTGGGCCTCTTGAAAGGAGGCTTCTGGGCCTCTTGAAAGGAGGCTTCTGGGCCTCTTGAAAGGAGCCTTCCAAGGCTTTTGAAAGGAGGCTTCCAAGGCTTATGAAAGGAGGCTTCCGGCCTCTTGAAAGGAGGCTTCCGGGGCCTCTTGAAAGGAAGCCTGGGCTCTTGAAAGGAGGCTTCTGGGCCGCTTGAATGGAGGCTTCTTGGCCTCTTGAATGGAGGCTTCTGGGCCTCTTGAAAGGAGGCTTCTGGGCCCCTTGAAAAGAGGTTCCGGCCCACTTGAAAGGAGACTTCTGGGCCCCTTGAAAGGAGGCTTCCTGGCCTCTTGGAAGGAGGCTTCTGGCCTCTTGAAAGAAGGCTTCCGGGCTTGGAAGGAGGCCTGGCCTCTTGAAAGGAGGCTTCCTGGCCTCTTGAAAGGAGGCCTGGCCTCTTGAAAGGAGGCTCTGGGCCTCTTGAAAGGAGGCTTCCGGCCTCTTGAAAGGAGGCTTCTGGCCCTCTTGAAAGGAGGCCTGGCCTCTTGAAAGGAGGCTTCCGGGCCTCTTGAAAGGAGGCCTGGCCTCTTGAAAGGAGGCTTCGGGCCTCTTGAAAGGAGGCTTCCAGGGCCTCTTGAAAGGAGGCTTCTGGGCCTCTTGAAAGGAGGCTTCTGGCCTCTTGAAAGGAGGCTTCCGGGCCTCTTGAAAGGAGGCTTCCGGGCCTCTTGAAAGGAGGCTTCCGGGTCTCTTGAAAGGAGGCTTCCGAGCCTCTTGGAAGGAGGCTTCCGGGCCTCTTGTCTTTTTGTCTTTTTGTCTTTTTGTCTTTTTGTCTTTTTGTCTTTTTGTCTTTTTGTCTTTTTGTCTTTTTGTCTTTTTGTCTTTTTGTCTTTTTGTCTTTTTGTCTTTTTGTCTTTTTTGTCTTTTTGTCTTTTTGTCTTTTTGTCTTTTTGTCTTATTTTCTTATTTTCTTTTGTCTTTTGTCTTTTGTATTTTTGTTCTTTTGTCTTTTTGTCTTTTTGTCTTTTTGTCTTTTTGTTTTTTTGTCTTTTTGTCTTTTTGTCTTTTTGTCTTTTTGTCTTTTTGTCTTTTTGTTTTTTTGTCTTTTTGTCTTTTTGTCTTTTTGTCTTTTTGTCTTTTTGTCTTTTTGTCTTTTTTGGCTTTTTGTCTTATTTGTCTTATTTGTCTTATTTGTCTTATTTGTCTTATTTGTCTTTTTGTCTTTTTGTCTTTTGTCTTTGTTGTCTTTTTGTCTTTTTGTCTTTTTGGCTTTATGTCTTTTTGTCTTTTTGTCTTGGTTTTAATCGCATAAATAAGTTCACTCCGACCCACGCCGCCGCCGACAATATTTTAATTGGCGCAAAAGTCTAGTTCACAACACTTAATACACAAGTGCTACTCGATATCCTGTCAAGATGACACACCTGTTTCAAATTAAGTTCGTTATAAATATTCCACAGATGTGTTGGCTAGTCCCATGAAGCACAAACCCGGATGATGATTTTTCTCGTTTTCCGCCCTTTTTCCCTCCTTTATCAACATAATCACCGTCGTTCCCGCCGTCATCGTTGGGCTCTCGACCATGCTGGTTCTCTTAACGCACTAGACTTGCCGTTTGTCACGTTTGTCATGTTGCTTCATCCTTTTACGACTCCGACCAACAAAATGACATTATTTTGGTGGACATTCCAACATCGGGCTTTCGCTATGCAAAAAGTTGATGGCACAAGCTTCGGGTGGGACGATGTTACGTAATTCGGGAAAGATGGATGGCTAAACTGTTTCTCACAGTCAGCCGACATGGTCCCCAGAGTTGGTGCAAGAAATGCTGGCAGAGTGAGGACGATGGTAAATGCAAAATTACCGATGCACTCGCTGTGGTGCATTTGGAAGGGGCCCGGATGGGAAAACTTCGTGACTGGGATCGGTTGGACAGTCGAGCGAGATAATGAAAGCGTCGTAAGTTTGAGAGCGCAACAACAAGGCTTTTGAAAGGAGGCTTCCAAGCCTTTTGAAAGGAGGCTTCCGGGCCTCTTGAAAGGAGGCTTCCGGGCCTCTTGAAAGGAAGCCTGGGGCTCTTGAAAGGAGGCTTCCGGGCCTCTTGAAAGGGAGGCTTCTGGGCCCTCTTGAAAGGAGGCTTCTGGGCCTCTTGAAAGGAGGCTTCTGGGCCTCTTGAAAGGAGGCTTGGGCCTCTTGAAAGGAGGCTTCCAAGGCTTTGAAAGGAGGCTTCCAAGCCTTTTGAAAGGAGGCTTCTGGCCTCTTGAAAGGAGGCTTCTGGCCTCTTGAAAGGAAGCTTGGGGCTCTTGAAAGGAGGCTTGGGCCTCTTGAAAGGAGGCTCTGGCCTCTTGAATGGAGGCTTCTGGCCTCTTGAAAGGAGGCCTGGCCCCTTGAAAGGAGGCTCTGGCCTCTTGAAAGGAGACTCTGGGCCCCTTGAAAGGAGGCTTCCTGGCCTCTTGGAAGGAGGCTTCTGGCCTCTTGAAAGAAGGCTCTGGCTTCTTGGAAGGAGGCTTCCGGGCCTCTTGAAAGGAGGCTTCTGGCCTCTTGAAAGGAGGCTTCTGGCCCTCTTGAAAGGAGGCTTCCGGGCCTCTTGAAAGGAGGCTTCTGGGCCCTTGAAAGGAGGCTTCCTGGGCCTCTTGAAAGGAGGCTTCCTGGGCCTCTTGAAAGGAGGCTCTGGGCCTCTTGAAAGGAGGCTTCTGGGCCTCTTGAAAGGAGGCTCTGGGCCTCTTGAAAGGAGGCTTCGGGCCTCTTGAAAGGAGGCCTGGGCCTCTTGAAGGAGGCTTCAGGGCCTCTTGAAAGGAGGCCTGGGCCCCTTGAAAGGAGGCTTCCGGGCCTCTTGAAAGGAGGCTTCCGGGCCTCTTGAAAGGAGGCTTCCGGGCCTCTTGAAAGGAGGCTTCCGGGCCTCTTGAAAGGAGTCAGTCTAAATTTTTTGTTTTTTTGTCTTTTTGTCTTTTTGTCTTTTTGTCTTTTGTCTTTTGTCTTTTTGTCTTTTGTCTTTTGTCTTTTGTCTTTTTGTCTTTTTGTCTTTTTGTCTTTTGTCTTTTTGTCTTTTTGTCTTTTTTGTCTTTTTGTCTTTTTGTCTTTTGTCTTTTGTCTTTTGTCTTTTTGTCTTTTTGTCTTTTTGTCTTTTTGTCTTTTGTCTTTTTGTCTTTTTGTCTTTTGTCTTTTGTCTTTTTGTCTTTTGTCTTTTTGTCTTTTGTCTTTTGTCTTTTTGTCTTTTTGTCTTTTTTGTCTTTTTGTCTTTTGTCTTTTTGTCTTTTGTCTTTTTGTCTTTTTTGTCTTTTTGTCTTTTGTCTTTTTGTCTTTTGTCTTTTGTCTTTTTGTCTTTTTGTCTTTTTGTCTTTTTGTCTTTTTGTCTTTTTGTCTTTTTGGCTTTATGTCTTTTTGTCTTTTTGTCTTGGTTTTAATCGCATAAATAAGTTCACTCCGACCCACGCCGCCGCCGACAATATTTTAATTGGCGCAAAAGTCTAGTTCACAACACTTAATACACAAGTGCTACTCGATATCCTGTCAAGATGACACACCTGTTTCAAATTAAGTTCGTTATAAATATTCCACAGATGTGTTGGCTAGTCCCATGAAGCACAAACCCGGATGATGATTTTTCTCGTTTTCCGCCCTTTTTCCCTCCTTTATCAACATAATCACCGTCGTTCCCGCCGTCATCGTTGGGCTCTCGACCATGCTGGTTCTCTTAACGCACTAGATTTGCTTGTTTGTCACGTTTGTCATGTTGCTTCATCCTTTTACGACTCCGACCAACAAAATGACATTATTTTGGTGGACATTCCAACATCGGGCTTTCGCTATGCAAAAAGTTGATGGCACAAGCTTCGGGTGGGACGATGTTACGTAATTCGGGAAAGATGGATGGCTAAACTGTTTCTCACAGTCAGCCGACATGGTCCCCAGAGTTGGTGCAAGAAATGCTGGCAGAGTGAGGACGATGGTAAATGCAAAATTACCGATGCACTCGCTGTGGTGCATTTGGAAGGGGCCCGGATGGGAAAACTTCGTGACTGGGATCGGTTGGACAGTCGAGCGAGATAATGAAAGCGTCGTAAGTTTGAGAGCGCAACAACTTATGATGATGGAAAGATAAACTTGACGTCACTCAATGACCTGCACCAACTTTGTAAGATAATTTGCTGTGCAAAGGAAAATTTATTATGGATAGCATTGTAAATGATGGGAACTTGTTGTCCAGTGTAGCAACTAAAGCCCACTTAATATAATCCTAAGAAGAGACAAACCTACAGCACGAGACGAATTTAAAAAATCTAATTACTGTGATCAATAATATCATTTGACGATCTTAGTTTACGTTCGGGAAAAATTGTTTCGAATCAACGTCCATACATTCCAGTTGGTTTATCACAACTCTTTCACCTTTTCCTCACCCTACTAAATTGACATTCAGCTCTGAAATGACGGCAGAGATATCGAGCTCCCAGCTCTATTCAACACCATCACTTTTGCAAACAACTTCTTACCGTCCTTTAACGGTATCGCACAAATAGCACACTATAAATTATCAGGCCAAACACATTCAGACAGTTTATTCAGATGAGCCTCGCATGGGCGAATGGCAGAAGACATGACCAGCCAGACCCCGTAACAGCGAAAATGAGGATAATTTTCTGAACGTCGAAATAATTTATCTGCCAAAATATGAGAACATAAACATGCACAAATTTGTTTTGCCAGATTTCAACCGTTCACGCTTCGTTCTTCATTTGAATATCCGCAAAGATACAGAGTATCACGTCACGTCGTTCTAACAACTTCATATGCACAGGCTTCGGTTTGGCGGGTATGTTGCGAAAAATTCTCTTCAAAGGTGCACCAGCTTTTGCGGTCATGCAACCGAAAATTTTGACCTCCTAGACTCGGCGTGTGGAAATTTCATCAGCACATACTCTCGCTTGGAAGGCATCAACCCATAACGGATTTGTAATCCGAAATCTTCTTTCGATGTCAAGCCTCCGCGGGCAAGCTCGTGTTACTTTTATCAAACTCTTGGAAAAAGTGTGGAATTAGCTCCAACAGTCGTCGGTCCGAATTTCAAAGATTGGTGAAAGAATGCAGGAATAGTGAAGTTATGAAAAATCACTGGATCGATGTTCATTGGAATTTTCACTTGACACTTGCTTAGCTTGGGCACAGTTCCCATAGTCTAAAACATGGTGAATGCGTTCCAATATAAGGATTATGAATTTTATTCGAGTAATTTGATGATCATTTTAAAAGTTAAGTCAACAGTATTGACCGCATTATGTTAAAATCATGTGTAAGAAGTACTCAATCCAATACAAGTGGATTGATCTGTTTTTTATCCTGCTAATGCCGCCCAAAGGCTGCAGCCCATTTTGTCCCAAACCTGCCGCCATCAGCTTCATCGGCACTCAGACGAAGCTTACGAGATGGGATGATGATGCCACCGAGTGCACAAGGATCGCATGGGTCTACCGTGGTTGAAGGCAAACAGAGACGAGGGCAAAATGTCGTCACGGTCATAAGCATATCGATTTGGCTTCTGGGCGTCTTTGCTTTAATATTTGATGCTTTCTGAAGCGCACATAACGACACACGACAGTGAGCCTAATTAGTTTATTATGTATGTGGGAAAGGAGGGGGAGTGGTAGGCAGTGTTGGAAATTGGTTGCGGTGGTTGCTTAACTCGTATTTTCAAAGTTTTGTAATTTATAAATACATACAGGCATGAATGGAAAACACGTTTTAAAAAGATATGTAAAATACAGGAAGGAATTCCACTAACAAAAAATCCAAAGAAATAAGCGAATCTTTGACAATCAAAACAAAAAATCATTTCAAAATTGTTTTGTTGTAAAATTTAAAAATAGTTGGAGGCATGAAAAAACATGAGTTCTTTGGAAAACTTTATCTAAAATAAGTGAAAGAATCAATTGAGCAAAAAAAATGAAGGGAAAGATTAACACTGAACGTTGCGTTTATTTGCGGGCTCCTAATAAGTGAATGAAAATACATTTAAAATTACGTAATTCGACTTTGGTCCTGGTTGAATGACTTTCGGTTTTAACAGCGACAATAAAGTAACGAGAATAAATGGAAATACGAAAAAAAAAGTTCCGAAAACTTTAACACTTATTCAAAGCTTCCTTGAACGACCAACTTGAAAATTAACGTCACTAAAACTGTTCCGCATCTCCGCCCGGCGTTGTCGCTCTGCAAGGAAGTGTCGTGCCTGGTCCATATACCATAGAGTGGGCAAAATTTGCCTCGTTAGTGCAGTGTCAAGCGAACATTACAGTGGTAATCAAATTAACAGCTCAATTAAAACGGACAGCGACCCAGCCGGGTTTCCTTCGGATCGCCGAGTGCTGGTCCGGGGAGTGCTTACGGAACACATGTTTCCGGAAGCCAATGTTTATTTTATTGAATGTCCACGGTGGCGTGGGAATGGCAGGATCCTCTATCCTCCAGTTCGCGCCAAAGAGAAAACTGGAGCGTTTTGTTGGCTTCGTCATGACGGGAAGGATGTTTATCATTTTACTGTCACACTGAGTAAACTTTTCTTAATGATTTGTGGAAGTAAGCTGTTTTCTTTCTGTGAAGGCAGGTACTTTACTAAGTGTTATATTGATATATGTATAAAGGAACAAACATAGTATAATGTGAAAATTAAGAGTGACCAATATTTGACTTGCTAAAGAATATTTTCATAATTCATATCTTTTTCCTTCCCTTCCCTTGCTTCCCCAATCAACCAGAAAATTGTACTTAAACTTGTTCCTAACTGAACCAATTGGTTCACTTTTGGTTCATATTCAGTTCCACGGATCTTCCCACCTCTCTTGTGACATTCGCCCTTATTCCAGATAGAGCTTGAAATATGGCATTGCGTATACACGAATACGTTATTTTCAATAATGTCTTTGGATTGGTGTAGTTCAAAATGACAATTTGATGTTCCAAGCACCCAGGAGTTTGGATAAGAAGGAGATGTTCTGGCTAATAAGAAGGAGAAAGATAGGAAGAAGATATTTTTTTTCTATTTTTTGTATAGTGGGTGGGAAGATCCGTGGAAACTTTCTATCTGACAATATTTGACCGCAACTGACGCCTTTTTTTTTAAATCAAACCTCTCTTCTCATAAAATGCTAATTCTGAAAAAAAAAAACGATTTTCAATCCCAAATTTTTTATTTATTTATTACCAGACCAAGGCCGGAATGGCCTGTGCTGCACATAAAAGTCTTCTCGATTCAGCTTAGTCCATGGCTGCACTTCGCCAACCACGCAGTCTGCGGAGGATCCGCAAATCGTCCTCCACCAGATCGATCCACCTTGCCCGCTGTGCACCTCGCCTTCTTGTTCCCGTCGGATCGTTGTCGAGAACCATTTTCACCGGATTACTGTCCGACATTCTGGCTACGTGCCCGGCCCACCGCAGTCATCCGATTTTCGCGGTGTGAACGATGGATGATTCCCCCAACAGCTGATGCATTCCCCCAACAGCTGGTTCATTCGCCTCCTCCACGTTCAATCCCAAATATGCCTTCCTGATCACTCACAGTAACCAAATGTCAGGTCGAACCTTGCGTAAGAAATTTAGCTGACTGCTGCTGCTGTCCGACGGCATTTAGAAAATTGTCCGCTAAGACGTCACCATTTAGAAAGAATTTTTAGCACTACCATTGATGTCCCGGTCTCGCAACTATCACCACTGGATAATTTACTGTCTGCTGGTGTCATCTTGTGTCAGCGGAATCATGATTGAAATGAGGGTTAGAACCCATCCCGTAGGTTGCACGATTTCGATGTCTGTGTTTGGAACTCACATACGTGCTTTGTTGATTTACCTATATTTAACAGTGCCTATCATATATCATCTATTATTTTAATAGCTGGATATCAGCTTGAAGCGCTCATCGATCCATTAATAGCAACATCTCCTAAATCGGTTGGAAGACGGCTGTGATCTTAGAACATACTTCATGGCCACATTTTGTGACGTTCTCAAATTGGAATCTGCAGCAAGACCCCACCCTCCCACCATCTCGAAAAACGTATTCTCACGTCAAAAAACAGGCCAGAGAGACTAATAATGTACCTAGGCAAACTGGAGTGAAACTTATCCATGCTCACTTTCCAATCCCCATCGCTATCTTCTGTGATATCACTTATCATGTTGTTATTCAATGTTTACCTGCAGTTCCTCAGATATTATATTTTTACCTGTGAAAGAAACAAAAAAGATTATTACTATTGTGTGGATATTAGGTTTTGGTATATTGTGCACAATCTAGACCAACAATTGAAAAGGGCGTAACATCCCAAATTCGTTCTTGCTAGTCCTTTTTTCTATGTAGGGTTACTGCTCTTGGACTTCATCTCTTAGCTCCGATACTCATCCCACGAAAAACAAAGCAATGAGATGGAGTTTGATTTGTTTCTTATTTTTATGATTTTTATGATGTTAACAGAAAGAAGCGACGAACGGAACAGTTCTCCAATATACAGGGCTGGTAGCGACCGAAGCCACTCAAAATAGTGACTTTAGTGACCAAAGCTGACGAAAAAAGGGACCAAATAGTGACTTTCAGTTGCAGAAAAAGTGACCAAATAGTGACTTCCAATTTCAGTTGCAAGTTCGATGAGACGAAATCCAGCGTTTTTGGGTCGAAGGAGAATCATTTTTCCGTAATTTGTGGCGGAAAACATCTTTCACTCACCACTATTTTCTCTTACAACAAACTCAGAATAGAAAAGAAAATCGTACACGCTAACTTTTATCTACTCAGTAATACTAAGTAAAATTGTATTTCCCTCTCTAAAATTGTATTTCCCCACGGAAATTTTACTCAATATCAGTCCAAAACAGGACTACTCAAAACTATGAGTAGTCTTGCAAGCAAATAATTTTTTAAGCCACTAGAAGTGAACGAAATATGGCTATCACTCATAACACCTGTTTTTTCTTTCCCGAAAATAATTTCTCGGCGAAAATCAGCGTGAATGAGCACTCTTTTCTCTTGAGAATGAGTGAAAATTACGATCATTGGATTAAATGAACACCTATTTTAGAAAGACGCAGAGAATTCTACGATTTGTCACTGGTGCCACGAAAGTTTTTAGAATTTTTGGTGCGACAGGAATAACAGTACGGATCGTTTTGGTAGAAAACGAAACAAAAATTATGAAGTTTCATGCACAACGAGCCTGGGATTGAACGCTCGACCTCCTGCTTGTGAACCATGCTCTCTGAACTTCTAATTATTTTTCCTACAAAAAAACGCAGATTTTCCGACTTGCTGTGCGTATTCATGACCGATTTTTGCTATGGAATTCGACAGCGCATGCAATCTTCAGAGACTTGATCTCCTTTCTATGATATCTACTCAATAAATAATTATTTAGAGCAAACCCTTCATTACATCTGTCCAATTACAAAAAATTGAGAACAAATTTTATTTTCTTGAACTGTTGAAGTTTTTATATGGACGACTAATGAGGGATCAAGTCTCCTCAAATTGAGGCAACAACTCAAAATCCAAAAAATCCTGAAGTGGTGGTGGAATGTTGGCATTTTTATCAATGAAGATCATTCAGCATATTTATGGATTTGTGCTGTGAAATGATAGCATATGGTCATTATTGGGAGAAGTTGTTCAAATTTTGCGTGGCCAATAAAAACATCTTTAGGAGGAACAAAACACAGTAAATACCCAAGTTACCAACAGTTCCTTTAAGAGTACGTTTTTCGCAGGCAGCTCTGTGAAGCTGATTAAGCGAAAAGCGTACTCTTAAAGGAACTTTTGGTTACTTGGGTAAGGTTGTCAATCAAAAAAATAACTCGCCATAAAACGATCATCTGCCTAGAGGAGCTATTATAAACATACGGTATAACAATACTCAGGGTGTCTACTCATCTGTAAAAACAAAATTCCCTGATTTTTCCAGGTTTTTTCCAGGTGTTTTACATTAATTTCCAGGTAAAAACAAACGTGCCATATATAGATTTTAGCAGCAAAATAATTAACTCAAAAAAGTAAATATTGCAAAAAATAGTTTTTTAAAGAATTTTTTGGTGGCCTCACAAAAACAATGTTGTAATTTACTTAAGAAATTTCTCCAGCAGTTCCTTTGCAAGTTTACGCAGAAATTGCTTCATCCATTCAATCAAAATTCCTTCAGGAATCCCATGGGAAATTCCTCCAGGTATTTCTTGAAAATTTCTCCATAGATTCCATCGGAAAATCCTCCGGATTTTGATAATTGGTTCAGAACTTCCTCCAGGATTTAATTTCTTTGTTAAAACTCAAGATAACATCTCAAGGAATTGTTCCGGAAATTCCTTTAGAGATGCATTTGGCGATTCCTTTACATTTTTTTTATGAATTCCTTTAGGTGTTTGTTCAAAAATGTCTTGTGAAAATCCCTCGGAAATGGGATTAACCCCACGGAAATTTTACTCAATATCAGTCCAAAACAGGACTACTCAAAACTGTGAATAGTTTTGCAAGCAAATAGTTTTTAAAGACACTGGAAGTGAACGAAACATGGCTATCACTCATATAATATATGAATACCTTTATAAAATACTTTGCAGATTTCTTCAGATATTCTACTGATTTTTTTTTAGGAATTTCATTGGAAATTTGGTTAAGTTTTCTTTCGGAAATTTCTTAGAATTTTATTTCAGCTGTTTTTTATAAAGAAACTTAGGAAAACTTCTTAAGGAAATGTTCCAGAAATATGTTTGGGAATTTCTTCAGGAAATCCTTCAGAACTTCTTATGAAAACTGCTTCAGGTAATGTGTTGATGCAAAAATATGAGATTGCTGGATCCTCAGGAACTCAGTCAGAAGTACCGTTAGAAAAATGCAGTTTATCTGGATATTTTGCTTTTAAGATTTTTTTTGGAAATCCTTCGAGAATACCTTTAGAAACTCCTTTGAAAATCCAATCGGGATTCCTTCGGCTATTCTTTCAAGAATTCCTTAAGCAAAAATCCTAATGTATACCAATTTATAAATTGTGACGTAAAACACCTTCAATTAGCTACTGGTGAAATGCCAATAAGAGCAGCGAGTTGAATGGCTGGCGAAGTTTCAGAACGATCATTTTTCCAAGATCTGTAATTTCATTTCTGCCATGAACAAAGCATCATCAGATGGTTACATAAAGCTTTATAAAAAAATCTTGGTTTCAATAGTTTCAAAATAGTTGAAAATAGTGACTTTTTGCGAGAAAACGTGACTTTAGTGACTTGAGGTCGAAAAAAGAGACTTTTTAGTGAACACATTTACAGTCTCTTTAAAATGCTCCCACTGGTGCGGATTCGCACTGCTGCCGCCCACATGGGTCGCAATTATGCACTGTTGGTTACTATCAACTCCCCTCAAAGCCAACATTCTGCGCTCGCACTGGTGCCGATTCGCCCTGCACTATTAGCACTTGATTTGTTCCCCGTCAAATCCCATTTTCACATCGCATGAAAAAAATAGTATATTTTGGGATACTTGGGTCATTCAGCCCTGCCGTCCTTCTTAGTCACACTTGGTCGACAACTAAGAAGCTTTGCCCAAATCCAAAAAAATCTATTAGTCTCTTTAGGCTATAAAAAAATGTACAAAAAATAGTGTGCCGTACGGCCGAACACCTTTACAGTCTCTTTACAGTATGTGAACAAGGAACCGCAAAAAATATGTTTCCGATTTTTTTTCAAAAACTGCGGCAATGCATTTAAATAAACGTAAATAAATGTGAATTGATGGAAATAACTGAATTCATCTCCCTAAAGTGCAATTTTGACCTCTCTTACGAGCTTTTCTTGTTACTCTTATGTGTTTTCTTGTTTTATAATATGTACACGAGAAAGACACCATCTCCGCTAGGTGGATTACTTTGTTTTTTTTTTCAAATTCACTTTACCTAATATGACCAAACTTCCCGCGTCCAAACGTCCCAGGACGCTGCATTTTTTAACTACATTTCCAAAGATATATTAATTTATACGGTTTCACAAATATTTTCAAATATTTTTTGGCCCAAAATCTATGCGGAGCAGGACCCTTGCCGGTCACATTAACTTTACCGTATATATTTCAATCGTTTGATTCTTTTCGAAACATTAAAAGTCTTCCTGAATAATTATGAATATTTGGAAATCATCCACTGTAAAAACTGACGATGACAAAAAAATATTCATAAATAAGCTGAACAAAATCGAGCTTGAAGCAGTTTTCAACCGAGGTAAAATTTGTTCGGATTTCGGTCCTCACGTACTTCAAGGCTAGTATTTCGCTTATGTGACGGCGGGTTTTATGGGATTCCGTTGAAGAAAATTTGAATTTCAGCCCGATTTAAAATACAATACGGTGGTTATCTCCGAAAGTTCTAGCTGGTTCACAGTTAGCCAGTTAGCCTACAAATTTGCCAGGATTGGTTTTACTTTTCGCGACGAAGTTAATAAAATCAATGGACAAGATTTTCGAGGTGTAAGTCTACTTTAGAGTAATTTAAATCAATTTCGTTAAAAAAGGACTCTGAATTAATTAGATTTGACATTTATTTACATGCACCAACTGTAAATGTAATGTTATTAAAATTACATTTTATTAATGTTCTTCCCTTGTTTTTTTTGCCATTCTTTCCTCACTTATATTCATGAAAAAGGGTTTCAGCCCGAGAAATCAATGATCCCACCCTATTGCTCTTTTTATCATTGACATTTTTTCTTAATTTTTTTTTGTCTTTCTGGTGCCCAGACCGGTTGAAGTCATGGTATTTTGACTATTTTTTGTTATTTTATTTTTTTCAGAAAAGTAAAAGTTTTTGATATTGTCCAGTAATAAAATCCTAATGCATGTTTAAAAGTGGATTAAAATTAAATTTCAAAATTCCATAAATTTTGAAATCTTCACAGCTCTTGAATGTTGTCACAAGGTTTTTTGACATGTCCCGTTTTGAATGTGCGTTCGTTCCGTATTTTCACCGAAATGATCTGGCCAGCCAATTCCAAGAGGATCAATCCGTAACGACCCTTGGATTGGTGTGGGATACGAAGAACGATACACTTCGCTTCAACGTAGAAATATTTATGTAGCGCTTGTAGAAACTCAAGAATCGTCTGTTGCATGGAAGGTTGCAGAAGGAATGGAAGCAGTTCCAAGCCACGCTCTCCATTCTTGCCGAAATCTAAATTCCACGCTTCGTATCTTCTCCTGGTGCAGCTCAGCAGCATTTTGTCTCTTTAAATAAAGTACGTCGTATTGTAGTCCGGACAGAAGCTATGAACAGAATAACAAAACATGATATAAATTTGATTGATATAAGAGATAAAAGAACAGGCAAGAATATGAAAAATTTGCACCGAAATATCATTTAAATATCAAGATATGCTATGAATAAGAACAAACTAATGGCACATGATATTGATCACTTCTTTCAAATAGCATAACTTGATCTTCTTATGATATTTCAGTGCAAAATATTGATATTATCGTCTGATCTTTTATCTCTTATATCAATCATGTCCATATCTCATTTTTCTATCTTATCAAAAGTTGATATTATTAAGCTATTTTCAATTATCAAATATTATTATTAAGCTACTCGGGAGTACAGTCAATCAAAACTCCCAGCCACGTCTTCTTCTGGACAGATTCCACCACGGCGATCGGGTATATGAGATGCTAAATTCCAATCATGATGATCGAAATCAAGTACACTGGTGCGCCGAAAATCACGTTCAGTGGAAATTCATCCCACCCCGCGCCAAACATTTCGGAGACTTATGGGACTGCAGCGGAGAAGTCCGCAAAACATCACCTTCTTCGTGAAATCCGTAACACTAATTTACATCATAAGGATATGGTCACTCTATTGACGCAAATGCCTAAATTCAAGACCATTGACCCAAATTCCTAAATGTACTGACACCTGATCGTTTTTTGGTTGGTTCAAATTTGCAAACTGTTCCAGAGCCAAGATATATCAACACTTCAGACAATCGTCTGTACCAAGCTCACTCAAAAGATATTCCAAAACATTTGGGCACGGTGGTATCCGGAGCACCTCGCTCAACCCCAGTCACGAGCAATGAAGGCTTGCAAATCACTAGTTCCGGTCCAGTTGGACCAAATCGTCATGGCAGCTCGGGACAATAACGAAACTTCATCCTGGGTAGAATTGAAACGATCGCGTTGTCACGCTGAAGACAGCTGAGGCTGATACCGTCGTGAGGCCAGTTGCGAAAATCACCATTCTGCCCATTTCTAACCACGCAGATAGCAGTAGTTTTTGAATCTACAAAGACCGATAGAGAAGACCGCAATCTTGTTAGGAAGAGGGCCATTTCAGCGAAGAATAGTGTAAATTTCCGCATGGCAAATTTTACGCGCTGTTCACCTTTCATTATTTTTTTCTGTGTGGCCCAACGCGCAGAAAAGGTGCAATTAGATAACTAGCGTTCCTTCCACTTTAACCGAGTCAGTTTGATCTACCGGGACTACCGGCTGTTGACCCTTAAAAAACCTAGAGCAGACCGAATCTGGCTCAACGCGCAATCATGTGATAAGCGTTCCTTCATTTTTACCCGAGTTAGTCGATCTAGCAGGTCTTTTCTAGTTCATAGATAATCCTGTATTCCATCTGCTTCCTCATCATGCCTGTATCTCTCGTTCATCTAATTTCTTCTACCTCTTCACAGCATATTGTCCCGGAAGCTACAAAGATCTTATGATGCTGAACTGACAGCAATTAACTTCGCTTTGGGGATTATTTCCGATCAGCCCGTAGACCATTATTTCATCTTCTCGGATAGTCTTAGTTCTGTTGAAGCACTCCGGCCGATGAAACCAGTTAAGCACGCATCTTTTTTTCTTACAAAAATAAGAGAGCAGATGCGTGATTTGGTCGAAAGATCATTCAAGATTACCTTTGAATGGGTCCCATCCCATTGCCTAATCTATGGCAATGAGAAAGCGGACACGCTAGCAAATGTGGGCGCACAGGAAGGTGGAGTTTATGATAGACAAATCTCGAACGAGTTTTTCCCATTAGTCCGTCTTAGTACTCTTCAAAATTGGCAAATTGGTCACACAACGAACTTGGACGGTGGCTATTTTCTATAGTTCCTAAACTTTCGGCGCGAGAGTTGTTCAGAGGTGAGGACTTGAGTCGAGGCTTCATTCGCGTAATGTCGAGGCTTATGTCCAATCACCATTCACTAAACGCACATCTCTACAGAATAAACCTTCAGTTCAATCAAAGTTAATTGCCTATCTCCGGGGATTAAACCACCCGACTTGGACGTTAATTTAAAATGTTATGAAAACTCATATGTGAATATGTACGTTATGTGGAAGATATTGATTTGGAAAATGTATTGGAGGTAACACATGACCCTACAGTACGCTAGACTGGTGCTTTAACCAACTAAGCTACGAAGGATCTCCGTCGGCCTTAGAATAAACCTTGTCGATAGTAACTTATGTAGGTGCGGAGCCGGTTACGATGACATCGATCACGTAGTTTGGTTCTGCTCGAAAATTGATGCCTCCATAAAGCAATTATTGAATACCCTTGTGGCCCGAAGTAAACAACCCTTCAGGGAAGTAAGAGGTGTAGTATTGGGAGATCACGATGTGGATTATATGCAGGCCATCTATGCCTTTCTTCACTCGGTTGATATCAAAGTCTAATGCCCGTGTTTTTCTCTTTCTCAGTTTTTTCTCCGTTCGATTCTGTTTTTCTGTTTCGTGTACCACAAAGCCCTGGCCATCCGGAAGATGCTCCATGCCGAACAAAAATCGAGCACGACGCCACGCAAAACCGTTTCCAACGTCAAATGCCCGGATGAGCAGCTGCAATAACCTAAACCCAAATTCCAACCCCGTCCGTCCTGAATTAAGTAATTTATAACCTTGAGTTATTTATTTAGTTATTTATTTATTACTTATTACTTATTACATGAACAGACTTGATACAGCCCCAATGAAAACCCAGATTAATCCACCTAGCGGTGATGATGCCTTTCTCGTGCGGTAAAAAAATAGTATTTTGGGCATTACTTCTGAGCCCATCGTCCGATCGGGCCAATTTTCAATAGG
This sequence comes from Armigeres subalbatus, assembly GCF_024139115.2. NCBI lineage: Eukaryota > Metazoa > Arthropoda > Insecta > Diptera > Culicidae > Armigeres > Armigeres subalbatus. Next base: position 166,142,293 of record NC_085139.1, read on the forward strand.
AAATAATGAGTCAACATTCTGCGTGGAATGCAACCTGTTGCGAGGAAATAGGTTCAGGGTAAGTGCAATAAAAGTGAGCTAGATTTCTTTACGCGCTTTTTTATGAGAAAAAGTATTTTGGCCATAACTACCAAGCCCATTGTCCAATCCGTCCAATTTTCAACAGGAAACAATGGGGAAGAATACTGCGTCGAATGCAGCCTGTTGTGAGGGAATCCGTTCAGGATGAGTGCATTAAAAGTGAGCTAGACTTTTTTACGCGCTTTTTTATGAGAAAAAGTAGTTTGGCCTTAACTTCCAAGCCCATAGTCCGATCCGGCCAATTTTGAATAGGAAACAATGGGACAGTATACTGCGTCGAATGCAACTTGTTGCGAGTAAATTGGTTGAGGGTCATCTGAAGTCATCTGTTTGTTTGTTTACTGTTGCATCGTTTTGCGTTTTTCTCCTGCTGTTAATTGCAAATTAGTACGTGTAAAACTGGTTTGAAAGTGGCGTTCTTTGGCTTTATCGCAAACGGTTACGTGGTGCATACTATTGCAGTGAAGAATCACGCGTAGTAAATTCGGAAATTGAGAAAATTCATCAACAAACGACGGGCGAGTTAAGGGATTTGCATTAACATATACTGTGATCACGGTACAAATGATCCGAAGTCGACTCGATTGTGCGAATTGTTTACTCTCGATCACAGTAGTTTCTGTATGTACGGTTGTCTGGAGTGCGAAAGTTCAAGCGCAACATACGATAGGTCCGCATCCTCGAACATAATGTCTCTAGTCTGCAGTTCCTGTGCAAATGAGATCGGTCTCGGCTTTCAGCACATCGAACCCTCAACTAACACCGCTGCAAAGTATACATCCGTCGTGTCCTGTTTTTATCAATGAACTCCACTCAGAACCATGTCAAGCGCCTGTTGCTCATCGATTCAGCCACCCACTGGGACGCACAACTGCTGCCTGCATTGAGGAAGCTCCCTATCCACTCAACACAGTCGAGCTATTGCTGCCAGCGACCAACAGCCGTCCCGGTCCTGTGTTTGAGACTGGAAACAGGAGCTTCGATCTCCATCTGTCGGCAAGTATGGTTACCCAGTAAACCTTCCAGCATCTGATAGTGCTTCGCTTTCCAGTGCATCTGTCGTCCTGCCAACATCATCCGTCATCACAATCTACTATCAGAACGTTGGCGGAATGAACGGGCTTCTGGACGACTATCACTTAGCCGTTATCGATCTATGTTACGATATAATCGTTCTGACTGAGACCTGGCTGGATTCTAGAACCATCTCAAGTTATGTTTTTGGGCATGGTTACCAAATATTTCGCTGCGACCGCAATTTGAACAACAGTAGGAAATCCACAGGAGGAGGCGTTCTTATCGCTGTAAGCTCCAGACTAAAAGTGACTGCTATTGAGGACAATACCTGGAAGGCCGTGGAGCAAGTCTGGGTCGCTATTCAACTCGTCGATCGTCGATTGTTTATCTGCGCACTTTACATTCCTCCAGACCGGACGCGTGATTTGGAGTTTATCGACACACACTGTCAGTCTCTCTCATTTGTGTCGAACGATGCCGCTCCGTGCGACGAATTGATGATACTTGGTGACTTCAACTTCGCGGGAATCGCATGGAAACGAATTCACAGCGGTTTTTACGGCTTCGACCTTGAAAGATCATCTTTTCACGTTGGTGCCACGAAGCTTTTGGACAATTATAGTATGGCTACCTTATCTCAAATCAATGGAATTGTAAACGAGAACGGTCGTTCGCTTGATCTCTGTTTTACTAGCGCTCGCGAAATCGCTCCAGTTATCTCCAAGGCACCGGTCCCTTTGGTTAAATTTGTCGCTCATCACCCAGCTCTCGTAATTACCGTCGAGGAAACCGCTGGCCGTGATTTTTCTAGCACTGTGGCTGCAGTGACCTACGATTTTCGAAGGGCCGACTATCGCAGTGTTGTCGAAGTTCTTTCAGAGCTGGATTGGGATCGAATTTTGGATCCGATCGATGTCAACACAGCCGCACAAACTTTCTCTTATGTCTTGGCATACATCATCGATAGGCATGTCCCGAAAAGAATTGTCCAGTCTGACAGTCGCACTCCGTGGATGACTAACGAACTTCGCTCGTTAAGAAGGAATAAAAAGGCTGCTCTAAAAAGGTTTACTAAATTCCGCTCACTTTCTTTGAAACGATACTATGTCAGCATAAATTATCAGTACAAGCGCTTAAGTCGGTTCCTTTTCCGACGCTATCAAAGAAGGATCCAACAACGCCTAAAAACTCACCCGAAATCTTTCTGGAATGACATAATGGAACAGCGCAAGGAAAGCGGATTGCCTTCATCCATGTTTCTCAATGACGAAACTGCTCACACGCAACAAGACATTTGCAACATTTTTCGGCTAAATTTTCCAGTGTGTTCGAAGAAGAAACTGTCCGCCGACTCCATCAACTCCGCAGCCGAGAACGTCCGCTTGGCTAACCAACAGCTGGTTAGCATTGACGCGAATACTGAACTTATTACTAAAGCCGCATCTCAACTCAAGAGTTCATACAAGCCCTGTCCTGATGGGGTGCCATCCTCTTTTATTAAAAGAAGTATCGAATGACTACTGGCTCCAGTTCAAAAGATTTTCCAGCTTTTAATCTCCATCGGAGTATTCCCTTCCTGTTGGGAAATAGCCGAAATATTCCTGTATATAAAAAGGGTAACAAGCGCGATGTTAATAACTACAGGGGAATTACATCGTTATGCGCCGTATCGAAGCTATTTGAACTTGTTATCATTGATTACGTCAGTGCACACTGCAAGCAACACATCAACACAGACCAGCATGGCTTTGTAACTGGGCGCTCCACAACTACGAATTTACTGTGTCTAACCTCGTACATCACGGAAAGTATGAACACTCGGGCCCAAACGGATGTGATCTACACAGACCTTTCTGCTGCGTTCGATAAGCTGAATCATGACATCGCGATCGCAAAACTGGACCGATTAGGTATCGGTGGGGATCTTTTGAAATGGTTTCGGTCGTATCTTACTGACCGCCAATTAACGGTCGCATTAGGCGACAACCGATCAACGTACTTTCGTGCAACGTCGGGTATACCACAAGGCAGCCATTTAGGACCGCTGATTTTTATCATGTACTTCAATGATGTCCATCACGCTGTTAAGGGTCCACGATTATCATTTGCCGATGATCTCAAGATATTCCTACGTATCTGCTCGGTTACTGATTGCCATACTCTCCAAGGTCAAATCAATGCTTTCGCTGATTGGTGCACTACGAACCGGATGGTTGTTAATCCGACAAAATGTTCCGTTATCACATTTTCACGCAAAAAAGAGCCGATTATCTTCAATTACCATTTGCTGGGAACTACGCTCGAACGAGTGAATCACGTGAAGGATTTGGGTGTGGTTTTAGACTCAAAACTGACATTTTCACACCACCTTTCATACGTTGTCGACAAAGCGTCTAGAACCCTGGGCTTTGTCATGAAAACGGCGAAAAATTTTACGAACGTCTATTGTCTGAAATCGCTGTACTGTTCTTTGGTGCGCTCTACACTAGAGTATTGTTCGTCAGTATGGAGCCCGTATTACAACAACGGCGTAGAACGTATTGAATCTATTCAACGGCGTTTCCTGCGGTTTCGCTTCGAAGACTAAACTGGAGAGACCCGCTGCATCTTCCTAGTTACGAAGAGCGCTGTCGCTTGATTGCCTTAGAGCCACTGCGTATCCGCCGGGATGTGGGCAGAGCCCTATGTGTAGCTGATGTACTTCAAGGAAGAATAGATTGCGAAAGAATTTTACAACAAGTGAACATGAACGTTCAACCAAGACCGCTACGGAACAATTCGATGCTGAGGCTCCTCTTTCGTCGCACTAACTACGGTGCAGAAACTGCAATCTACGGCCTCCAGAGAACGTTTAATAGAGTTTCTTCCATGTTCGACTTCAACTTGACGCGGAATGTTCTTCGTCGTAGATTTTCTGAATTTTTTTAAGGCTGCATTTTATTTGTTTTAATTTTTTATCTTGACAATGCTACTATGTTATATTTTTTTGACTATGTGCGTTTTTTAGTATTAATTAGTATTTACATACATCATTAGGGCTAATTGTAGTCTGTTGATGAAATCACACAATAAATAAATAAGTAAGTGCAAAAAAAGTGAGCTAGACTTTTTGCTCTTTTGGTGCGCACACACACACATACACACATACACACACACACACGCACACACACACGCACACACACACAGACATCACCTCAATTCGTCGAGCTGAGTTGATTGGTATATAACACTATGGGTCTCCGGGCCTCCTATAAAAAGTTCATTTTTGGAGCGAACATATAGCCTTTACGTATACTTAGTATACGAGAAAGGCAAAAAGTGAGCGAGACTTTTTTACGCGCTTTTTTATGAGAAAAAGTATTTTGGCTATAACTTCCAAGCCCATTGTCCGATCCGGCCAATTTTCAATAGGAAACAATGGGGCAGAATACTGCGTCAAATGCAACCTTTTGCAAAGAAATCGTTGAAGGGTAAGTACAAAAAAAGTGAGCGAGACTTTTTTACGCGCTTTTTTATGAGAAAAAGTATTTTGGCCATAACTCCCAAGCCCATAGTCCGATCTGGCCAATTTTCAATAGGAAACAATGGGACAGAATACTGCGTCAAATGCAACCTAATGCAAAGAAATCGGTGAAGGGTAAGTACAAAAAAAAGTGAGCGAGACTTTTTTACGCGCTTTTTTATGAGAAAAAGTATTTTGGCCATAACTCCCAAGCCCATAGTCCGATCTGGCCAATTTTCAATAGGAAACAATGGGGCAGAATACTGCGTCAAATGCAACCTGTTGCGAAGAAATCGGTCAAGGGGAAGTACAAAAAAAGTGAGCGATACTTTTTTACGCGCTTTTTTATGAGAAAAAGTATTTTGGCCATAACTCCCAAGCCCATAGTCCGAATCGGCCAATTTTCAATAGGAAACAATGGGACAGAATACTGCGTCAAATGCAACCTAATGCGAAGAAATCGGTGAAGGGTAAGTACAAAAAAGTGAGCGAGACTTTTTGCTCTTTTAATGCGCACATACACACACACATACACACACACACACACACGCACACACACACAGACATCACCTCAATTCGTCGAGCTGAGTCGATTGGTATATAACACTATGGGTCTCCGAGCCTTCTATAAAAAGTTTGTTTTTGGAGTGAACATATAGCCTTTACGTATACTTAGTATACGAGAAAGGCAAAAATATAAATACAATATCACATCACTACATTAAAAACATTGTCAAGAGGTTAAAATACAATACAATCACAAATACATTAACTATAGTCTATGTGTGTCAATTGTTCTGGTCGGTGAAAAATGATGTGAAGAACCGGCGGAGGACATCTCGCGTCAAGTGGAAATCAAACACCGACGCCACTCTATTGAAAACACGCTGCAAACCATGGAGGGCACTACGCAGTCCATAGTTTGTGCGACGAAAAGGAAGTCTTAGCATTAGGTTACTCCGCAGTTGTCGGGGTTGTGCGTTGATGTTTATTTGTCGCAGAAGAGTGTCACAATCTATTCTTCCTTGCAAAATATCGGCTACGGTTAATGCTCTGCATACATCTCTTCGGATATACAGAGGATCTAAGCTGATCAGCTGGCAACGGCTCTCGTAGCGAGGAAGTCGTAGCGGCTCTCTCCAGGGAAGGTTGCGGAGTGCGTACCGTATAAATCGACGTTGAACGGATTCGATGCGTTCGACACCATTATTATAGTTTGGACTCCAGACCGCAGAGCAGTATTCTAACGTAGATTGCACGAGAGAGCAATACAGTGTTTTCAAACGGTAGATGTCTGTGAAAGTCTTTGTCACTTTGATCACAAATCCCAGAGACCTGGATGCTTTATCAACAACATATGAAATGTGATCCGAGTATGTCAGTTTGAAGTCCAACAGAACACCGAGATCTTTCACACAGTGCACTCTTGCAATAGTCGTTCCGAATAGGCAGTAGTTGAAGGTAATCTGTTGTTTCTTTCGAGAAAAAGTTATGATCGAGCATTTTTTCGGGTTAACTACAAGTCAATTTAGATCGCACCAATGAGCGAAAGCATCGATCGGGCCTTGTAGTAGATGACAATCGGCTATTGAGCAGATGCGCGAAAACATTTTAAGATCATCTGCAAATGATAATCGCGGTCCTTTTATAACTAGATGTACGTCGTTGAAGTAGAGAAGGAATATCAACGGTCCCAGATGGCTACCCTGCGGTATGCCAGACATCGCGAAAAAGCTTTCCGAGCGACAATCGCCTAGAGCAACTGTCAACTGGCGCTTAGTAAGGTACGAACCAAACCATGCAAGCAGGCTGCCTCCAATTCCCAATCTATCAAGCTTGGCGATCGCAATGCTGTGGTTCAACTTATCAAATGCTGCAGTTAGATCCGTATAAATTACATCTTTTTGATTTTTTTTGTTAAATCTAGTATATTTCTGTTGTTTAAAATTAATTACATGGGAGATACATTCTTATTTACATTTCAACGAGCAGATAAAATTCTAGTTAGCTTACGTCTACTAAGTTCTCACAACTGTTTACAAAATTAACATAATTTATGAAATGTTCAAGAATGAGTGTTTTTTTTTTGTTCTGTTCATGTTGTACAGTTCTGGGTGTATCAATTGTTCAAACGAAAGCCTACGTCCATTCAAAATAGTTGTGAGCATACTTTGCATGTGCGCCCACGCTCTCGTCACCCGATGCACTCACTGAATTTGTGTTTTAATGTTTCTACTGCTGCATTACAGTGAGCGCACTGCTCAGTATCAACTCGTCGAATGGTATGCCAGAGCTGTCTGTGTTCGACTTTTTCGTTGACCAACAGGTACCACATACTGCGTTGAGCTGAAGTAAGCCTTCTGCTTCCAATATTGAGCCATACCCGCTTCCAGTTCACTGCTGGGTTTCGCAGTTCAACTCTTGGCTTCTCCGTCTGCTCGATGTAGAAGTGATGAATTTGAACGGAGGAAGGGTTTTGTAGTAGTTGAGGGGGTATACTCTGACGTGCTTGATGGATGGTTCTTAGGCAAGGAAGATCAGCAGGGGGAGTATTGGGATTTACGTGGCCGAGATATGAGTTATAGTATGGGATGGAATCTATTTCCTTGATATGTCGGTTGATTAACAGGGATTTCGATTTAAGGGCTACTAGCTGCAATTTTAAGCCACCTTGATCCCGTGGCCTCGCTAGCTGCATCATCGGAACACGGACAGGCTGTCCTCTCCACAAGAAGGTACCAACAGTTGATGTAATCTTGGCTGTATGGATGCTGTATATTGGGAGTACTGATAAGAGATACCAGACCTTCGACATGATGAACGTGTTGACAAGAATAATTTTCTGTTGCAGTGTGAGCGTGCGCATCGAATTCAGCCATATTTGCTGTGAAACTTTTCCCACCAAACCATCCCAGTTGAGGGAGACCATGCTACGCACAGAATTCGCAAATACAATACCTAATATTTTGATATTGTTTTCGGTCTTCAACCAGTCCACATTCAAAGTATTCTCTTGGACCCAGCCGACGTCAATGGATGTTGTTTTCCGAAGGTTCAAAACGGCACCTGATACTCTTCCAAATCGCAAGAACAAGTCACGCATTGCCTGAATTTTTTGCACCGATGTGGTTTTTACACTGATATCATCGGCGTACGCCACTAGCATTGAGATTGGGTCCCCTGTCTCACCGACCGTTGAATGGGAAACGCTGACGTTAGATGACCGTTTATCAGTAGACGTGATGAGAAGAGTGCTGAGATCCTTGACAGTAGAGTGACTAATTCGGGATTAATACCGAGCGAGCGCATGTTCTCGAAGAGAAAAGAGTGCCTTACTCTGTCGAAGGCATGGTCGAGGTCGTAGCTTACGAGCTTCCCAGTCTGCTGCTGCGCACGCAGCTGAGCGATTCTATCTTTTATGGAACGTACACACGGTCAAGCAGTTTGACCAACATTGACTCCACCTCTCGTTTGTTCAAACATCCATCCAAGTTTTACCAACAGCAGCACGAACAATCAATTTATTCGACCAACAATATCACACACGAACGACCGAAGCGCCAACTTGAGCACCAACCATCAAAAAATATATGGGGGTTTGTGCAACTTCACTACAAATGCTCAAACATGTTCGGCGAACCTTGACTCCACCCCCGACAACTCAAACCAAAATCAAACTGTTTTAATTTTTTCCAACCGAGCCGCCAACTGTCAAATGGTTGTTCGAACAACTTCATACACGTTCAAACAAAGCAGCAACCGAAGCGTTTTCTTGGGGGCGGAGTCAATGTTCGTCAAACTGCTTGACTGGTGTGTACGTTGCATTAGGGACAGCGTTGCTTGGAAGATATTGTTACGCGCATTTGAGCATTTCTGTGCGTTGCTAAGTATGTGGTGAGCTTCCATCACACTTTCGAGACGTACCTTTAATATTCGTGAGAGAAGCTTATAGTCAAAGTTGAGTAGTGATATTGGCCGGTAGGAGCCAACAGTGTTACCAGTTCCTTTCTTCTTCACTAAGACTATGACACCGTCGACGAATTTCGATGAAAAGTTTGAAGTGAGCGTTCAACACTAGATTTAGTTCACGGTGAATCACTTCAAAAACACGATGGTAAAACTCTTTGGGTATACCATCCGGCCCTGGTGATTTTTTTGATGCACTAGATTTGATTGCAGTCCATATATCTGCGGTGGTGATCGCCGCCATACACGCCTCATTTGTAGGATCATCTCTCGGGACGATCTGGTCGCACTGAAATTCTCCAGCTGGTTCGTTTTCTCTATTTGGCTCAGAATACAAGGCTGAAAATATTGCAGCAGTTCTCGTTGAATGTCCTGTGAGTCGTCAATGGATTCTCCTTGTTCATTCTCAATCCGGGCTATCGTTGTACGTTTCCTTCTTCGGTCGCCGAGTTGAAAAATGGAGAGAGGTTCTTCCGCCACCAGAGGCTCATTTGCTCGAACGAAGGCGTGTGTAAAGCTGCGTTGCAGTTTGAGTAATTCATCTTTTAGGCGATTGATGGTAGTCAGCATAGTTGGATTTTGGTAGTATCCATCATATGCCCGGCGGAGCTGGCAGTAGAGATGCTGATACGCGTAGTGAAATTCCTCATAGGCAATTTTGGATTTCCAACGGAAGAAACTGACGATTCTTGGTTTTGCGTGCCCAGCCACCATTCCATCCAATTAGGGTAGTTCCGTCTCTGGCGGGTCCAGTACTGCCATCGCACTTGCAAGTCCGCTATGTTTTCTGCAGTGAGGAGATGAGGGCGAAGTGACCAAAAACCACGCCCCGGGGGTTGTCCTAGATTAGGTAGACACATTCTCAGCGTAACAGCCATATGGTCACTGAATGAACAGACATGATGTTGTACTGTCCGTAACTGTCCACACAAGCCGTTGCTGACATACAGTCGATCAAGCCGAGATGAGGAATTCGCTGTTATATAGGTATGTCCATCATCACGGGAACGAAGTTTTAGCCACACTGCTGATGACGCCTCCTGGATCCTGGTCAAGAACAAGAGGAAACCGAAGACGTCAAGGGCCGAAAAGAAGGCCCAGGCGAATGAGGGTAGCAAGAAGTCTAGGGTAGGCGCCAATCGCTCCAGGGGCGATGCCCTAGTCATCACGGCGGACGAGGCTAAGTACTCGGACGTCTTGAACGCGATGAGGAGTGACGTCAATCTCGGTGAACTCGACGCCGACGTTCGTCGAATAAGACGTACCCGGATGGGCGAGATGATCCTCGAGCTGAAGCGGGGCGTCTCGGGCGCCGCCTACAAGAAGTTGGCGGAGGAAGTCCTAGGCGAGACGGTCAAGGTGAGGGCACTCACGACGGAGGTGAATCTAAGGGTTAAAGACCTGGACGAGATCACCGAAGTCAAAGAGCTCGTCACGGCACTGGAGACGCCCACCGCAGCCGTTCGGCTACGGAAAGGTCCGGCAGGGACGCAGGTAGCATTGGTTCGGCTATCTGCAGCGGACGCCTCCAAGGTAGTCAAGTTAGGGAGCGTCAAGGTGGGATGGTCGATATGCCCTGTGGGCATATACGAGCAACCCGAAGTTTGCTTCAAGTGCCTGGAACCGGGGCACAAGCAATGGGACTGCAAAGGCTCTGACAGAAGCAATCTCTGCCGACGCTGCGGATTGGACGAACATAAGGCACAATGCTGCACGAACCCTCCCAATTGTTTGATTTGTTCCAGCAAAGCTGTGAACAGCAAGCATCCCATGGGGGGTTCGATTTGCCAGGCGTTTAAGCGTGCTGCAAAATCACAGTGCAGGTAACGCAGCTGGCTTGCTCGGCCTCGCCCGAGTGTTTGGTGTGCGCAGGTTTAGAGGAAACGGCGGAACACGTGTTGTTCGTGTGCCCACGTTTTCGCGCAATGCGTGACCACATGCTTGCCACATGTGGTCTGGACACTACCCCGGACAACCTAGTTCGGAGGATGTGTAAAGATGATGTTGGCTGGAACGCCGTTTTATCGGCTATCGCCCAAATCTTCTCTGAGCTACACAGAAGGTGGCGCGTGGACTCAAGGATGGCTAGTTCAGGCGCAAATAAGAGGTGGTCCAAGGGATCGGAGTCGGCTTCATGGGTCAAACCGGTGGTCATGCTCTGTGGTCGAACTCGATCCTTTTATCGAACAAGTGGCCGCGCGAAGAACAACATGGTATCGTCGCTTTCACGGCGTCGGTCAACCGGGCGGGTTCCGAGCCCGAGGACGGAAAGGGGTCCTCGTCAAGGCTGGGGCAGGTGTAGGCACCGCGTCGACAAGTCCCTCTGTGTGCTGGCGAATAGGCCCTATCGCAGAAAGGTCAATTTGGGGTGCACGCGGCATCATCATTCTTGATACCAGTCGTGCAGAGGGAAGCAGGCGCGAAGTCGTCTCTTCCCACCTTCCGAGGACATAGGGCGTGGCAAGGCCACCTGGAAAGCCGGCAACGCGCTGCCACGATACCGTGGTGTTCTTCTAAATAAGCGAGTTGCGATGTTCGGTACTGCAAGGACACGCAGCTAACCTCGAGGGTGCGTTGTGCACTGGCCCCCCTTTAAAGCATTACTTTCTGGTTGTACCGAAGGGACTATGGGCTTGCCGGCAATGGAAAACCGTTCGGGGATGTAGTCCTGCCTCCCTCGTTTGCTGTTGGAGGTGATCCCTAAACCCGCACTTCCTGGACAACCCAGGATGGCTGTTGAGCAGATTCCCCCTACATTGCTTAGGAATAAAAAAAAAACACAGTAGATTCGTACCTGTTGTAGTATGTTTTTTCCATAAAGCCATGTTGATCGGTACTGATATAACGTTTACAGTGACCGTTTAGAGAATCCATGACGACCAGCTCGAACAACTTCGATACAGCGCATAGCGACGTGATTCCTCGATAATTGTTTATATCGCGCTTGCTTCCCTTTTTGTACACAAGAAACATTTCAGCTGTCTTCCAGCAGGACGGAAATACACCATTAGAAAGGGAGAGCTGGAAGATTCGATGAAGTGGATCTAGAAGGCAGGAAATGTTCGCATTTAGGAAAACCGACGGAACACCATCAGATTACAAATCCGAATACTTTATTCTTCTTTTGTAAATATTGGATCTATTTGTTTAACCTTAAAATTATCGATTCATTAAGGACACGATGCTAAAATAGACACTGCAAACACTTCACTCTAATTTCATCTTATCAACTGATGTGGATCGATAAGCGAATTGACGAGAAGGTACTAACAGTAATGTGGGTCACTCTTGTTTTCTTCTTTTTTTTCGAATAAGAATAAGCTCGAAGCGGAGATAGCGAAGGTGAAGAAAAATCAACATCCACTACGTATAATTGAATCCGATGTCGGCTAAAAGCTATAGATTAATTAATTTAATTACTTGCTCTTGGCTGCCCGTACCGAGCTAGCATCGTTGATGGTCGACGGCAACGTCGTCATCAGCGGATTTTAGTACGCTGACTGGATAGGACTCGCTGGATAAGACTTTGCGCTCGTTTTTGGAACGGTTGTTCGACTGAATGGAGTGGCGGCAGCGGCTCTCGTTAGAAGTTTTTTTTTAATATGCTACTGAATCGTTGTGAGCTAGCAAAACTTTTTTTCCTACAATTGATTAATTGAAAGCCTTTTGATACATTTTTATAAACATATGAACAAAACAGATCGATATTTCCCACCCCATAAACTTGTGCCCATCGAGTTATTCTCCATATATTTATCAACAGATTTACACTTCCCCTTATCTTTTACACCTGGGCTATGTTCCAACGGACATTTCAACAACGTTCACCTGACACACATATGGTAATTAAAAGCAATATATAATGGCTCGAAAATCACGCTATTTTCGTTGAAATAAACCCACCATTATTCTTTCCAGAGCGGTAAACCATATCTTCCGCTGAACGTTAATTACGGAAGAATTTAATAAGCCAAGCTTAAGCATCGTTCAAATTTAAATGACTTTTGAAAACTTTTGTGCGCGGGAAGAAGAATTAAGTTCAAGTAGATTTCATAACAAAAGCTTTGAACGTGACGTAAGGAAGGAGGTAATTTCAAGAAGATGTTTGAAGTCAATTATTTTATGTGTTTCGAGAGACGTTCAGGTGTTCAAGTGATTTAATTATGCAACTCATAAAATGTGCATTTTTGCCGACCCCATCAACGTTATCAGGCATGTTTTCTCGATGGCCTAACTGTAACGTTTAGTGCTGGTCGTATTTACATACACCTTATTTTGGTAAATGTCTGAAATTGGATTGCCAGATCAAAGAAACCACAATAGAGTGCCGGTCATTCAGATAAAAATCAAGACACCAGGCCGGACAATTAATTGAAACTGTAGCAACAACTGAATCAGCACTATCAACAAATCGAACCATTGTTGCGTGACGCCACCTTCTATATCCGGAGTTGATCGTCCTCGGTAACCCGGCCCTGGTGCTCTGCAGAGCATGGAACACGTAATCACAAAAATCCTTTCATTTCTCCCGCTAGGCTTTGACCCCCTTCCATAACCCTCGCACGATTCCACAGAGGGTAACCCCGCGATGAGAATTGCTTTCCCAAGCCAACCAGCCAGTGAAAGGCAGTGCACCGCACCGAAGCATTGGATTCAAATCGTAGAACGTGTGAAAAACAATCGCAGCCAGCTGCAGACTTGCGAGTACTAATTGAATCTACTCGAAAACCGAATCGAAATTTGCTTGATTAATTAATTTTTGTTTGTTTTACCAAGGATTGCAAGGATCCGGACCGTGAGCTTCGGTGTCGATGCGTTCTGGGTGGTGGCGGTGGTTTTTTGGATCGGTATCGGTTTCGGTTTCGGTCGAAGGCGCCCGGATCCAGCAAGCGACTATCGAACGGTGCATGCGGTACCATGACGAAGCAAATGGGAAACCGTGAGAACCGTTTCTAATTTATGCATTCACATTTGGGAACGTTTGGTCCATCTCACGACACCTTATCCGCTGTCTCGACATTATTTGAGCTTTGAATTGATGCTAGCGAGGGTTATTAGCTGTGCAAAAATAACACTGTACTAAGTATGCAATAAATAAATAAGGGTGAAACTTTTTACTGTAGTAGGGGAAGTCGCCCGGTTGTGGGCACCCCTGCTTAAGTTACAACACTTATATGATGATGATGATGATGATGGTCCCGACACATTCCTCTACAAAGGTTTGAGCTGGACGAGTTATATTTAATTAAGATCGATTGAATCAGATTTACTAAAAAACGATCCGATTATTTTACCGATATAAATTCCTAAAAAATGTCCATTACTATACAGCACAACACATAATTGAAAAAATGAGCCGTTGACTCAACTTCGAACTTTCGTAAACATCAGTAGAGATACTTATAGTTAAATAAAAATGCAAAACTTGTGATACCTCTCGCACAGATTTCAAAAGTTTCGCCATGATACGCGCTTCATAAAGTCATAATACAAGCAGCAGATATTAACTCGTAAGTATCTTTCAGAGTTAAATTTAATGTACGACAACACAGAAGCCAAATCTTGTGTTACCGCTCCGTCGATATCAGAAGTTTCGGCAATAGACGCGAATACAAAACAATCTACCAAAATGCTTACTACTTATCCAAGGAATCAATCAATCAGCTCGAAACAATACCTGTATTCCGCGCGCGAGACTCAAACTTTTGTAGACTACACAAAAAAAGGTTCAAACTAACATTACGTCAAAAAATAAAATCCATCATCATCATCGAGGCGAAAGTTATAGTTTATAATATGTGCCCCAATAAATAGAAAATAAACATTTGGTCATACTAAATCATCCGTCGTAAAACTTCGTCAAAATATACGTGTATATAAACTAAAAAAATGATCAGGTAGCTGTTCAAAAGCAGCTTTGACGTGTGAAATACATTGTCTCTTAAATTACGTAAGTGTTGTTGCACGTTTTATAGGTGTAGGCATCGAATTGAAAACATTTATTCCTTTGAAAAACAAAGAGTTTTGTGAAGCTCCGTTCAAAAAATAGGGTGTTCTTAATTCTTCCGCGTTTCTAGTGTTATAGCTATGAATATCACTTCCTCTTTCAATTCGATCAGACAAATATCGAGGCAGCAAACCGTTAACTACTTTAAAAATGAACACCATTGTCAAATATACTATTCTCTGCTTCACGGACAGCCACTGCAGGGCACTTAATAAAAAGTAGAAGAAGTGAATCTATTACATCTTAAAATCAAACGCATTACTTTATTTTGTAAACGCTGTAATCTCGATATTTGCGTTTCATTAGCTAGGAACAAGATAGAAGAGCAAAAGTCCAAATGAGGAGAGATGATCGATTTATACAATTGTATTTTGCTAGCAATAGTTAAGTCGTTTTTCAATCGGCAGAGAATTCCATACTTCTTGGCAATTTTCTTGATAACATTGTCAATATGTGTGTCAAATTTGAGCTTGTCATCAATAATCACGCCAAGATATTTAATCTCGCGTACGCGATCAATTGTCTCATCATTGATTTTTACAGAGACATCTACATCTATACGGTTTCGCGAAATCAACATAAATTTAGTTTTACTTATATTCAATTTTAATTGTTTGTACTTCAACCATCTACTTAAAGAACGCAAATCTTCATTTAAGCGCGAAACGGCTTCATCTAGGTTCTTAGCTGCAATGAATATTACGGTATCATCAGCAAAAAGGTTAACATCACAAAATCGTAAAACTCGTCGCATATAATTTATGTACATAATAAATAGTATGGGCCCTAATACACTCCCCTGTGGCACTCCGAGTGTGTTCTCCACGGGGCTCGACACAAAATCATTAAAAACAGTCCTTTGGGTTCTATCAGACAAATAGCTTTCAAACCATTTATATGCAGAACCCGAAATTCCAAAGCGCTTGATTGTTCTCAACAACAAGGGCCTAGAAATTGTTTCTGAAAGCGCGTTTTAGATCCTAAAACACAGCAACAATCGTATCTTTACGCTCCATGCTTTCTTTCCACTTCGCCAATACCAAATTCAATGCAGTTTCACAAGAATGGCCTTCTCGATATCCTGATTGTTCTGGTATCAGCAAGCTATTATTATTCAAGTAAGTTATCAGCGAATTTGATGATTGTCATTTGCGTAACATGTCAGCACGATGTTTTATGGTTGACACCGGAACGAAAAGACGGACATGAGTTGCAACTAAGGATTGTGTGGGATTGTACGGACATGCTGGGTTGATTTCGACTGGATACCAGGCGTAGTTGACCTTGTAGACCAATTGATCTGAATACCAGAACAATTTGGATAACATAGAACATCTTCATTAAACTAATTTGGACTGCACATAATACATATGGGCCCTAGGGACTTGTATAGACAAGTAGGGTTGATTTTGGGTTGATTCTAGGCGAAGTAGACCTGGTAAACTAATTGATCTAAACTCAAGAATAAGAAACCAGCTTGAGCACAGCCAAGATATTTTACAAAAAAATAGTTTGTGTAAGGCCAAGTTGCCGAATAATATGCAAATAATTGTGATCAAGTATTGGTTTTCCGCCGTCATAAGTCTATAGAGACAGTCAACTTGTGACAGCAGCGCGTACGGGCGTGCTTTTTGCTCGCGCATTTTTTCCAATTGTTTTTTTCTCGTTCGTTCGATGTGTTTACGTTTTCGCTACGTCGCATTCAGTGATGGGAAATGTACAGTAAAACACTGTGATTATGTGAATATTTACATTTTATCCGATCAAATTTCATGCACCAAACAAACTGAAACAGTTTTCCAAAAAAAATGTACGCGACATTGTGACTATTTTTTTGCCGATGAGACAAACTGTTTGTTTGCTTCTGTGTGATAGTCTCGTCCGTCGCATTCGCATGGCAATGCATGAGTTTTTTTGTTTCGGCTCGTGCGCAGCGCAAACAGAACAGAATCGAGTTCAATTACCTGTGGCGCACAGCCTGGAAAGAGTGCTAGCCACAGGTACTGATTTATTAGTTCTAATCTCCAAAATAAGCAAGGAGTAATGAAATGAAAAATCTACACCAAAAAACGGTTATACGTTGTGAAATTATTGTACAAAAACAATAATTGTGGGGAGAGAAAACAGTAAAAGCAAGTGCTGACTGTTGTCTGCTTGGCAGGGCTGCTGCTGCGGCTGCCGTGGTTTTGTTTTTCTGTGACTGCATGGCAGAATGAATAATAAAAAAAAATGTCAACCGTTCCCGTCCCTGGTCGCATTGCCGTTATTTTCTCCCGGACCCGTCATGGGACACTCGGTGGCCGATTCGGCAGCGGGAAAGGGGTGCCAAAGCGCACTTCTCTTGGAGGCGAGGGTAACCCCTCCAAGCAGCTTTTGCAGAGCATTGCAGGTTATTTATTGTAAAAACTATTTTCAATTTTTTTTTCAATGATTATTCGCTAGAAAGCAGATGCTGTTCTTATTTAGGATGCGAGACTCCACTTGACGATGCGCCTTACACAAGTATTGAACTCCAATCCTCTTCTTATAATCCGGGAGGCATACCACTGCTCCATACGACAAGTGGCAAAAAGTTTACTTCAAGAGTTGATTTCATATATGACACTTGTGTCAAAGTTCACCATAAGTTCAATTAGGATAAAATGTGAACTAGAAAGTTCGTATAATGTCAAGGTGGCACTAAATGCGAACTTTATGTCACATCAAGTTCACACCGAACTAGGGTTTTTAGTACCGACCCTTTTTGGCGAGTCCCGGTACTATGGTACTGAACCACTCAGCACCGGTACTGGAAGATTTTTTTTCGAAAATCATTAAAATCAATAAAAAGTCAGAATTCAATGGTAACGATTCAAACTTTATTCATTGCTTTGTATGTATTCAACAATTGTCTTGGGGCTTGTCCTTATCATTGACATATGCTTTCAAAACGCACAGCATATTCAATGTTTCGTCAGACATACGGGATCGTATTTTAGTAGCGAGGCTTTCAGAAACAGAGAAAGCTCTTTCTGAGTCTACAGAAGTAGGGCGAGCTGTTGCTAGTGAATCATGAAGCATTGACAAGTATTTTCCTTTCAGCTTTTTCTGAGTCGTTGTAAGTTAACTCTCGTCTTACAATTTTTACGAATCCTGGTGCAGCAATCGAACCTACAGAAACACTCTTACCTCAAGCGGGGACGATTTGAAAAAGTACTTATGAAATGTGACGATTTTTTGGGATGTGACGATGTCGTCGCGGTTTGATTGTCTTGAGGTACGCCATCGGACGCCTGACGTTTGTCCTAATTGATTGTCGCTGTCGTCACTGGTGAAACATCTTTTGCTGGCAAGGATATGGCACTAAATGTCAACGAAGGAAAAATGAGTACGTTTTGACAGATAGGTAGCCAACATGTTTGGGGACGATTCATTCAAATGCATTCAAATAATGTGGTTTTAACCATCGGCAGTTTTAACCAAAACTTTTCCTTAGTACTGAAAATACTGGTACTTTCATTAAGCCAGTACCGGTATTTCGGTACCGAAAATTGATCGGTACTCCCGGTACTAAAACCCTACACCGAACTGATTCTGAATTTGAAAGTTCAAAAAAAATCGTATGGAGCTTGATTTTGAACTTTAAAGTTTAGAAAAGTTCATGTGGACCTGATTGGCGGCTTTGAACAGTTTGACGTTTCACTTTGTTTTGTTTTTGTAACAGTGTGCCTATGCTCAAGTTCGTACAAGGTATTATTCAGAACTTTTTTTGTACTTGTGAAGTGAAAAAAAGTACATAAAAAATTATTTTGTGAACTTTTGTGCTGACAGCAAGATTGGTTTGTGTTATCGTGGAACTTGATATTAGAAGTTCGAAACAAGTTCCAAAGTAGCGTGGTGTGAACTTAATTGTAGTTTGGAATAATATTGATTTTTCAAGGTGATTAGATGTTCGGTTAGTACTTGAACTGAACTTCTTGTTAGAAGTTCAGAACAATAATTCAAGTAGCATGACGTGAACTTTAAAGTTCAGATAAAGAGGAATAAGACACTTTTTTTTAACTTTCAAGTTCATTAATAGTATTAATTGAGAGTTAAGTTCGGTTTATGAACAATGGAGCTATATTCGAACTAAATGTTCTTCTTCTTAGTTCAACCCTCAAGTCTAATCTGAACTTTTGGTTGCTTGAGAAGGACCGTCATCAGTCCGTCATGGCGTTCCTCGAGGTCCACAAGTATGAGTACTCAGCGCCGTAGCGTGGGGTTTGCTGGGTTGGCCCCCACCAAGGGCGCCAGCCCTCAGGGGGCGCCGGAATCAAGAATTACGGTATGGGAAACAGAACAATTTTATTCTAATCTTTCTTCTATCTCAAATAAACAAGTCGAATGATTTGGTCTTATCTTTGACTGCCATTTCGGTTTGTCTGAGCTCTGAGCTCAAAGCTCTCGTAGATTAGCAAAATTTATCCGCAATACATACAACATGTGCCAAGGCATGTGCTATAAAACCATTCATAGCTTCACATGACCACATGGGCTTCCTGCTTCCGATGTCGATTCCGACCACTTCAAAGTTGGATGTTATTGACCCAACAGAGTACCTCCAAACCACTGACAGACCCATTCTTAGGGGCAAGCCAGAGTAAACGCGAGAGAGCGATGCGACGCGACGTGACTCACGTAAACGAATAACAATCATTATCAACAGGCTGTCAAATTGCACTGTCGCGTCGCATCGCATCGCACGTCGCGTTTACTCTGGCTTGCCCCTTATGCAACGTACACACCAGTCAAGCAGTTTGACGAACATTGACTCCACCCCCAAGAAAACGCTTCGGTTGCTGCTTTGTTTGAACGTGTGTGAAGTTGTTCGAACAACCATTTGACAGTTGGCGGCTCGGCTGGAAAAAAATAAAACGGTTTGATTTTGGTTTGAGTTGTCGGTTATAAAACTTTAAGGAGGAATTCAAAATGTTATTGGATTCTAAAATATTGCAAATTTTTCCTAGATAAGAGAGGGGCGCCCAAAAAAGATTTTGTCAAGGACACCGGGAGTCCACGCTACGGCTCTGTGAGTACTACACTCATAACCACTTCACCACAAATCTGCTCAAGGCTTTGCTGCGAGGGCTTCACGACATGTAGGAAGAAGATCTCAATGCGGAACACGAGAGCTGCGACCTGAAGCCGTGGCAGTGCACAAAATCACTCGTCACGACAAGACGAGCAGATATCGCGACCAACTTTACCTGGAGCACAGCTCCACCACGTGAAAGAACCTGAAGCACCAAATGCTTTAACTTCGGGCACGGCGCCAGGAACTGCCGCATGAAGCCGCGCTGCAACAAGTATGGTGAACCCTATCCGACCGAAGAGTGCGACAAGATAGAGGTGGCTGATCCCTAATGCGCCAACTGCAGCGATAAACATCGGGATACAACCAAGGACTGTCCAAAGCGGGCGGCGTTTTCGGAAATCCGAAAGAAGGCCTCCAGCAGGACCCTGCCGAAGAAAACCCGTGTTCCGGCTCTCAACGAGGTGAACTTTCCGGCCATCCCGGCTGCCCGGTGAGCAATACCAATACTGCACCCTTTGCAACCTTACAAACGGCTGGCGGCCGCTGCAACACCGATTCAAGCTCCAACATCACACGCTCCATCCACCACCGAATGGCCTCCACTTCATTCCCATGGATTCCGTCGTAAGGACAATGAGCTTCTTCCGGCCGAGGGCGACCCACCCCTTTACACATCGGGACAGCTAGTTCCGGTTTTCATCCAACTGGCAACGTGACTAGGCGGATGCAAAACACGCTTCGACCAGATCTTCACCCTGGGCATGTTCGTCATTGAAAATGGCTGCTAGGGTGGGTCTGGTCAATTGGAACGCTTGCCTACTTAAGAGCAAAACCACAAATAAGACAAATAAGACAAATAAGACAAATAAGACAAATAAGACAAATAAGACAAATAAGACAAATAAGACAAATAAGACAAATAAGACAAATAAGACAAATAAGACAAATAAGACAAATAAGACAAATAAGACAAATAAGACAAATAAGACAAATAAGACAAATAAGACAAATAAAGACAAATAAGACAAATAAGACAAATAAAGACAAATAAGACAAATAAAGACAAATAAAGACAAATAAGACAAATAAGACAAAATAAGACAAATAAGACAAATAAGACAAATAAGACAAATAAGACAAATAAGACAAACAAGACAAAGAAAGGCAAATAAGAGAAATAAGACAAATAAGACAAATAAGACAAATAAGACAAATAAGACAAATAAGACAAATAAGACAAATAAGACAAATAAGACAAATAAGACAAATAAGACAAATAAGACAAATAAGACAAATAAGACAAATAAGACAAATAAGACAAATAAGACAAATAAGACAAATAAGACAAATAAGACAAATAAGACATATAAGGCAAATAAGACAAATAAGACAAATAAGACAAATAATACAAATGAAACAAATAAGACAAATAAGAAAAATAATCCGGAGGAATTCATAGAGGAACTACCGGAGGAACTTCCGGAAGAATTCCTGGAGGAACTTCCGGAAGAATTCCTGGAGGAACTTCCGGAGAAATTCCTGGAGAAGCTTCCGGAAGAGTTCTTGGAGGAGCTTCCGGTGGAATTCCTGGAGGAACTTCTGGAGGAACTTCCGGAGGAATTCCTGGAGACACTTTCGGAGGAATTCCTGGAGAAACTTCCGGACGAACATCTGGAGGAGCTTCTGGAGGAATTTCTGGTGGAGCTTCCGGATGAACTCCTGGAGGAACTTCCGGAGGAATTCCTGGATGAACTTCCGGTGGAATCCAGAGGAACTTCCGAAAGAATTCCAGGAGGAGATTCCGAAGGAATTTTTTTTAAATTACAGTTTATTTGAAGGCTCAAGCGCTCGAAGGCATAACGGAGCCGAAAGTCAATTGAAATTTTATTACAATTTCATCTTTTGCTTCTTATGCTCGTGTGTTAGTGTTGGGGAGCCGAAAAACTCGCGGCTTGGTCGAGGTTAAGGAGTACATACAAAAAAACTCGCGGCTTGGTCGAGGTTAAGGAGTACATACAAAAAAAAATTGGATGGGATAGGGCCTTGGGATTATATTGGTGTCCGTAGGTAACGTTGATGCAGTCTTTCCATGATGATTGGTGTGGTGCAGAACAGGGACAAACTGTAATGATACAAACAAAACGTTTCTGATAAGAAAATTACGTTTCTACCGAGCGGAGTGGGAGAAAACAAGGTGGACATGGCCCTACGAATGGGGGGAGAGGGAATTAAACAATGACGTTGATGCGCTTCAAAAAAACGAACAGTGGGTTATGTCTGTGACATAACCGCTAAGTGGACGTAGGACTTGACTTGACCATGCCTTTAAGATACATTATTATTATTATTTATTTATTCAGACTAAGGCCGAAGTGGCCTGTGCGGTATATAAGAGTCTTCTCCATTCGGCTCGGTCCATGGCTACACGTCGCCAACCACGCAGTCTACGGAGGGTCCGCAAGTCATCTTCCACCTGATCGATCCACCTTGCCCGCTGCGCACCTCGCCTTCTTGTGCCCGTCGGATCGTTGTCGAGCACCATTTTCACCGGGTTACTGTCCGACATTCTGGCTACGTGCCCGGCCCATCGCAGTCGTCCGATTTTCGCGGTGTGAACGATGGATGGTTCTCCCAACAGCTGATGCAATTCGTGGTTCATTCGCCTCCTCCACGTACCGTCCGCCATCTGCACCCCACCATAGATGGTACGCAGCACTTTCCTTTCGAAAACTCCAAGTGCGCGTTGGTCCTCCACGAGCATCGTCCAGGTCTCGTGTCCGTAGAGGACTACCGGTCTAATTAGCGTTTTGTAGATTGTCAGTTTGGTACGGCGGCGAACTCTATTCGATCGGAGCGTCTTGCGGAGTCCAAAGTACGTACGATTTCCAGCCACTATGCGTCTCTCCCTGCTGGTGTCATTTTCGGCAGTCACCAGTGAGCCCAAGTACACAAATTCTTCTACCATCTCGATTTCGTCACCACCGATGCAAACTCGCGGTGGGTGGCTCACATTGTCTTCTCTTGAACCTCTGCCTATCATGTACTTCGTCTTCGACATGTTGATGACTAATCCGATCGGCTTAGCTTCCCTCTTCAGTCTAATGTAGGCTTCCTCCATCTTCTCAAAGTTACGTGCCATAATATTTATGTCGTCGGCGAAACCAAATAGCTGGACGGACTTATTGAAAATTGTACCACTCGTGTTAATCTCTGCTCTTCGTATTACCCTTCCAAAGCGATGTTGAATAGCAGACATGAAAGACCATCACCTTGCCGTAACCTCTGCTGCGGGTTTCTTTTGAAGGGACTCGAGAATGCCCCTGAAACTCGAACTACGCACATCACCCGATCCATCGTCGCTTTGATCAATCGTGTCAGTTTATCCGGAAAACCGTGTTCGTGCATTAGCTGCCATAGCTGGTCCCGATCGATTGTATCATATGCGGCTTTGAAGCCGATGAATAGATGATGTGTGGGCACGTTGTATTCGCGGCATTTCTGCAGTACTTGGCGAATGGCGAACACGTGGTCCGTGGTGGAGCGTTCGCCCATAAAACCCGCCTGGTACTGCCCCACGAACTCCCTTGCAGTTGGTGCTAGTCGACGGCATAAAATTTGGGAGAGTACCTTGTAGGCGGCGTTCAGCAATGTGATTGCGCGGTAGTTGCTACAATCCAGCTTATCGCCCTTTTTGTAGATGGGACACACGACACCTTCCATCCCCTCCTGCGGCAAAACTTCCTCCTCCCAAATCTTGGTAATGACCCAGTGCAGCGCTCTAGCCAGTGCCTCACCACCGTGTTTAAATAGCTCTCCTGGTAGTTGGTCAACCCCAGGGGCTTTGTTGTTCTTCAGCCGGCCAATCTCCTCCTGGATTTCCTGGAGATCCGGAGCCGGTAGAATTATGGCCTGCGCGCGTTCTCCCAGGTCCATCACCATACCGCCATCTTCGTCTGCCTCATCGCCATTCAGGTGCTCTTCGTAGTGCTGCCGCCACCTTTGGATCACCTCACGCTCGTTCGTAAGAAGGTTCCCGTTTATGTCCTTACACATATCAGGCTGTGGCACGTGGCCCTTACGTGAACGGTTTAACTTCTCATAGAACTTTCGTGTGTTAATAGTGCTGTACAGTTGCTCCGTCTTTTCACGGTCTCGATCTTCCTGCAGGCGCTTTTTCCTTCGGGAAATCGAGTTTTGTCTGTTTCGCGCCCGTTTATATCGTGCCTCGTTTGCCCTCGTGCGACGTTGCAGCAATCTCGCCCATGCTGCATTCTTCTCTTCCATTAACTGCTCACATTCGCCGTCATACAAGTCGTTTCTCTGATCCGGGGACACCGTGCCTAGTGCAGCGGTTGCGGTGCTTCCAATAGCGGATCGAATATCTCTCCAGCCATCTTCAAGAGACGCTGCGCCTAGCTGCTCTTCCGTTGGAAGTGCCAATTCCAGCTGCTGCGCGTATTCTTGGGCTAGTCTACCGTCTTGTAGCCGCCCAATGTTAAGCCGCGGCGTCCGACTTCGACGCGTGTTGTACACCGTCGAGAGTTTTGAGCGCAGGCATACTGCAACGAGGTAGTGGTCGGATTCAATATTCGCACTGCGGTAAGTGCGGACATTCGTGATGTCGGAGAAGAATTTACCGTCGATTAGAACGTGATCGATTTGGTTTTCCGTTTCTTGGTTAGGTGATCTCCATGTGGCCTTGTGGATATTTTTGCGGGGAAAGAAGGTGCTTCGGACTACCATTCCGCGGGAGGCTGCGAAGTTTATGCATCGTTGGCCGTTGTCATTCGATACGGTGTGCAGACTATCCGGTCCGATGACCGGTCTATACATTTCCTCCCTTCCTACCTGTGCGTTCATGTCACCGATGACGATTTTAACGTTCGCAGTGGGCATCCATCGTATGTCTGCTCCAGCTGTGCGTAGAACGCTTCTTTCTCGTCGTCGGGTCTCCCTTCGTGTGGGCAGTGATGCTATAGTTGAAGAAACGGCCTTTAATCCTCAGCTTGCACATCCTTGCGTTGATTGGCTGCCACCCAATCACGCGTTGGCGCATCTTACCCAGCACTATGAAGCCGGTTCCCAGCTCGTTGGTGGTGCCACAGCTTTGGTAGAAGGTAGTCGCTCGATGCCCGCTTTTCCACACTTTCTGTCCTGTCCAGCAAATCTCCTGCAGCGCCACGACGTCGAAGTTGCGGGGATGTAATTCATCGTAGATCATCCTGTCGCAACCTGCGAAACCTAGCGACTTGCAATTCCATGTTCCAAGCTTCCAATCGTGATCCTGTATTCGTCGCCTAGGTCTTTGCCGATTATATCGAGTCGCATTATCTCTTATATTGTTCGTAATGATTGGTTTTCTAGGCGGCTTATTGGGCCTGCGTAAACCTCCTGTCTCGTCGGAGGGCCGTCGTGTCAGGGCTGTTTAGCGTCCCACCTAACACCAGGACTTGGGCTTGTGCGCTTTGAGAAGCACACGGTCGCTTTGGTGGGGCCTACTTGCGGATACATGCAGCTTTTTATAGAGGTTTAACAGGGCCCACTGTCAAACCCCACCACATCCTAGGCAAGCCCCACAACTCGCAGATGGCCTGGGGAGGGATCGTCAAGCCCTTGGACATAGTCCCTGCTGCCCGCGATTAAGATACATAATATGTCCAAATTTCTCACATCAACTATTTTGGATAAATAATCGGCGTTGCATACCATTCCTTGGCAAAATCTTCTCATCAAACCGACACAGAAATCAAATTTATCTCGAACAAGAATCATCAAAAAAAAAATTCAGGAAGTATCTGTCCGGTCTTCCCGTAACACGGTAGATCACTTTGACGTAGTGTGTTGCGGTGTAAGATCTACCAAACAGAGCCCTAGCTTAATCCATTTTCTAGCTAGGGCGATGAGTTGTGGTAATTAAGGATTCATCGTATTTAGTCCCCGCTACCAACATCAGTCTCAGAAATAAAACATAATTAATGTTACCTTGCAGACAGTTGAAAGACTCGAATTCCTCTTGTTTGAGGCTAAACTGTATGCAGCGGAAACAACTTTTCAAGCAATTAGTTAAAAAACCTCGGTACCCATCCCTAGGCTGAACTGACTGCTGGAAAAATCGAGTTAGGGGTTTAAATACGTACTAACTCTTCTTGAACTGGCGAACAATGGTAGTGAGAGGAACACACGGAAGTTCTTATTACTGAACAAATTCTCTTGCTTGAAATGGTCTTGTAGACAGAGCTAAATCCCGGGTTTGTAGCTTTACTGGTGATATTCTAGAAGCAAGACAAGGATGTGGCTAGGGCTCCGATGCATGGCCAAAACAGTATTACTGTTCTGTTTTCTCAAAAAAAGGATTGATTTCCTATTGATTAGGGGCGCGCCTTCAATGGGATTGCTCTCTGTGAAGGGTCTAAATAGCGGGACCTTGTCATGGTGCTCTTGAGAAAACAAAACAACAACTGTATCGAAACCGATACTGCATTGCTTATCAATAGTTATGGAGTAATTCGACATGCACTTAAACACTAAGGATACGGGTAACGCTACAATAGATCTAATAACTGGTCGCAGTGGCACACCCGAACAGGAAAAAAAAAATCTGTCCGGTCACGAAATATTAGCCTCGACAGTGGCAACCTTCCCACTGAAGGACTGCCTGAAATAAACCACAAGTTGGCTCAGCAGGGGATGTCGACTGTATCTCAGCCGTCAGCCCTTCCACTGAAGAGCCTTCTAATCCGTGCGTTAGCGACTGAACGAGAACATTTTTTTAACTCTTAGAGCCTTGAAAAAGGCTGTTTGCTTCGGCTAAGTGCAAAAAGTAAGAAAACGATCTTTTCAAATAACCGCGAATTTCTAGTGATGGTATAAAAAAGACTGAATGCTCTGCGCGCGAATGCACTTTTCTTTTATACCTTATTTTGAATCTTCTCTGCTTCCCAATTGATGAGCCAATCAGCTAGTGTCTTGTATCCCGCTTGTATCATAAACGCGTTCGAGAAGGGCTTCTTCTTTTTTACCCTTGTTGCTCGCTGCTGGCGTCTATTTTCTAACGGGACTTTTCACTAGATACAGGCCAATAAGCCGGGCAAGCGAGCTTAGAATTGCAGTTCAGGTGGGAAGTACGTGTTCTTTTCTGAGACAACATTGTTAGTAGTAGAAGGAAGGAAACACCCGGACATGGGATTTCGGGTGATAAGATTTAGAATTGGTAACATGGGACGATCATTCAGTCACGTTCGCTTTGTGTGCGGTCAGTATCAAACAATGTTTATCTACATATTTTTTTATCAATGCCAAAATATCCAACATTTGATCGAAATCGATTGATAGTTTATTAATGTTTGAGCTGTTATCGGTGTTTTTTTATCCAAATAAGATTATGTGAGAGATTTGGACATCTTATGAATCTTTAAAGGCATGGTCAAGCGAAGTCCTTCGTCCACTTCGCGGTTAAATCATAAAAATTATCCACTGTTAGTTTTGACGCTATTTATGAAAATCACGCATAAAATTTTATCTCTAGAATATTGGATTTGGCACCCAAGTACAATTTATATCCCGAAGGGTATTGAAGAACCGTTTGTTTTTAGGACATACATGCTGCATCATGTGCCTTGCTTCAGCCTGTCTCGGCTCAGCACCGATGCCGGCCGGTCTCGGCTCGACTCTACTGCTGCTGCCGGTATCAGCTCAGCATTGCTGTATTGTCGGGTCTGTAGGGTGGACTGCTGATGTACTGGCTAGGTTTCGGCTGATGATGGTCGCTTCGATGGTGTCGAGCCGAAAAAGCGGTCGGTGCAGACTTCATTCCCTGCTAAAAGGTGTGAGTGCTGTTCAATCGATGATGCGGTTGCTTCGCTTGTCCCGGTCAGAATGAAAGGAAAAAAATCGCGTTGCGCTATTTTATGGCTTCTCGGCAGACCCAGCGGCTGCTCATTCGCTGGTGTCTGCACCAATCAGAACGTGGTAATGGAATGATGCAAGAATTATGCGGTACCCATATTTATAGGTTCCTTGATCTCAATGTTTTTCATTGAAAACAGTTTCATGCCTATTGAAACAAGTTTTTCGGGTCTTATCAAGCATGGACATGGAAGGCATACTTGAAATCTGTCGATTGAGGGGCTTACCGCAGAAATTCGTCCACTGAGACGAACGCTATTAACGTTTAAAATCTTTCAACACAGCGTAACGCGGTCGATTTGAATATTTTGAAATGACACCCGGTATAGTAAAGAGACGTAAGTCCTATGTCAAAATTGTGAACAAGGGCCATGTAGTCAAGATCAAGCTTTCTCTAATGTCCTCATTTTCTGGTTTCCCTCGGGCCCGGAGGAATGCATATAAATCGGACCTGGCAATACCGTGTTCAGGACAGTTCCAGACAACGTGATTGATGTCCTGATAGCCTGCCCCACAACCGCATCGATTGCTGTCTGCGAGCCCTACTCGATAGGAATGCGCGTTTAGTGAGTAGTGGTTGGACATTAGCCGACACATTACCTTAATAAAGTCTCGGCTAAGGTTCGAAACATGTGGGAGGATGGAATGTAACCACCTACCCAAACCTCCTTCATCCCATTTTCGTTGCCAACTGAGCAAGACCTGCTGACGAGAAATGGAAACAAAAACCACCTTCCATAGCGCCCACCTTGGCAAGTGAGTCTGCTCTCTCATTACCCGGGATCGAGCAATGTGAAGGGACCCATACCAAAGTGATAGTGTAAAAGCGATTCGATAGAGCACTCAATATGGATCGTATTTCGCTCGGGAAATGCGGTGAGTGCTGTACCGACCTCATTGAACGTATAGCCTCTATTGAGCTGAGACTATCCGTAAAATTGAAGTATTGATCAGAGGGAAGAGAGGCAATTCGCTCTAATGCGTATTGTATAGCTGCTAATTCTGAAATATATACGGAAAAACGATTTTGAAGTTTTCGAGCGGCGCTATGCAATTCGTTGAAGACACCAAATCCAGTGGATTATTTACTTTTGACCCGTCGGTGAAAAACTTTTTGACGCAATTGACATGATTGTATTTACTTGTGAAAATTGGTGGTATACACTCCATTCGGAGCGGATCTGGAATTTCATGGATCTCTTCCCTCATGGTCAGATCAAAAACTTCAGAAGAACTGGAGGAGTCTAAGAAGCAACCATGATGGGGAACATTCGAAGAAGGGCCAATCTCCAGGCTCATGTACCAGTAGTACAGTGTCATAAATTTTGATTGGAAGTTTCGTTCGATTAGCTTCTCAAAATTCTCAATTACCAATGGATTTAAAACCTCACACCGAATGAGGAATCTGAATGATATTTCCGCGATGCGATCTGATAAAGGAAGTACTCCCGAGTACCTCTAAACTTATTGTATGAGTCGAGTTCATACAGCCTAGCGCGATGCGGAGGCAACGATATTGAATGCGTTCGAGCTTCAATATATGAGTTTTCGCGGCGGCTTGAAAACAAAAACTACCGTATTCGATAACCGACAAGATCGTTGTACGATATAGCTTTATCAGATCTTCCGGGTGGGCTCCCCACCACGTACCGGTAACTGTCCGCATGAAGTTGATTCTTTGTTGGCATTTCTGATACAGATGTCTAATGTGCATTCCCCAGATGCCTTTCGAGTCGAACCAGACTTTTAAGTATTTATGTGAAATGCCTTGAGAGATTTTCTAAGATGAAGCTTTAATTTTGCTGGCGTATGCTTCCTAGAAAAGTCAATCAGCTCAGTTTTCTCAGGAGAGAATTTGATACCCAGCTTCAAAGCCCAAGTAGACAAATTGTCCAGAGTATCTTGCAATGGTCCTTGCAGATCGCCCGCTCCTGTTCCTGTAAAGGAGACAACAGCGTCATCCGCAAGCTGTCTTAACGATCAATTTTCCACAAGACATCCATCGATGCACACTGGGGATTTTCAAAAGCAAAAGGCTCGAAATTCAATTACTCCAGCCGACGCTCCAAAATTTCCAGAAAGTATATGTTTCCTGAAGGGAAAAAGTGCGATGAATCGATTGCGCGGGGTTTCGTGTTGGTCAGACTACTTTAAAGTGCCCATTTTGCCCGAATTCCCCTAAAAATCACAATATTTCTACTATGCCTCGAACTGACGCTGATATTTTTTCAATTATTATAAGTTTCCTGAAGGGAAAAAGTGTGATAAATCGATTGCGAGGGGTTTCGTGCTGGTCAGACCACTTTGAGATGCCCATTTTGCTACAATTCCCCTGAAATCACAATATTTCTCCTTTGCCTTGAACTGACGCTGATATTTCTTCAATAAATATATGTTTCCTGAAGGGAAAAAGCGTGATAAATCGATTGCGAGGGGTTTCGTGCTGGTCAGACCACTTTGAAGTTGCCCCAATTCCCCTGACATCACAATATTTCTGCTGTGCATCGAACTGACGCTGATGTTTCTTCAATAATTATGAGTTTCATGTAGAGAAAAAGTATGATAAATCGATTGCGAGGGGTTTCGTGCTGGTTAGGCCACTTGAAAGTGCCCATTTTGCCCCAATTCTCCTGAAATCACAATATTTCTACTATGCCTCAAACTGACGCTGATATTTCGTCCATCTATATCTATATATCTATATCTATATATATATATTATTATTATTATATTATTATTTATATTTATATATTTATATTTATATTTATATTTATTTATATATATATAAAACTCAATGTTTGTATGTTTGTATGTATGTTTGTATGTATGTTCCAGCATAACTTCTGAACCCATTTACCGATTTTAACCAAATTTGGAACACACATTCTTTATCTTGAGGAAACGACGATAGGGGGGTTAGGCATGCTCTTTGGAAAGGGGGGGGGGTGGGGGGGGAGGGGTATTGCTTAGTTATCGGTCAACTGAGTGTAAATTCTGAACCCCTTGGCCGATTTCAACCAAATTTAGAACACAAATTCTTTATCTTAAGGAGGGGACGGGTCGAGCATGCATTTTGGAAAAGGGGGAGGGTATGGGGGAGGGATATTGCTTAATTATCGATCTACGCAGTTTAAATTCTGAACCCCTTGGCCGAATTCGACCAAATTTAGAACACAAATTCCTTATCTTAAAAAGGGGACGATAGGGGGTTAAGCATGCTCTTTGGAAAAGAGGGAGGGTGTGGGGGGAAGGATACAGCTTAGTTATCGATCAACTCAGTGTAAATTCTGAACCCCTTGGCCGATTTCAACCAAATTTTGAACACAAATTCTTTATCTTAAGGATGGGACGATAGGGGGGTTGAGCATGCTCTTTGGAAAAGGGGGAGGGTATGGGGAGAGGGGTATTGCTAAGTTATCGATCAACGCAGTTTAAATTCTGAACCCCTTGGCCGATTTCGACCAAATTCGGAACACAATTACCTTATCTTAAGAAGGAGACGATAGGGGGCTAAGCATGCTCTTTGGAATAGGGGAAGGGGTGTGGGGGGAGGTGTACTGCTTAGTTATCGATCAACTCAGTGTAAATTCTGAACCCCCTGGAGGATTTCAACCGAATTTGAAACACAAATTCTTTATCTTACAGAGGGAACGATAGGAAGGTTAAGTATGCTCTTTGAAAAAGGGGAGGATATGGGGGGAGGGGTATTTCTTAATTATCGATCAACGCAGTGTAAACTCTGAACCCCTTGGCCGATTTTGACCAAATTTGGAACACAAATTCTTTATCTTAGGAAGGGGACGATAGGGGTTAGGCATACTCTTTGGAAAGAGGGAGGGTGTGGGAGGAGGTGTTCTTTACAAAGAGGGAGGTGTAGGAGAAGGGTGTTCTTTACAAAGAGGAGGGTATGGGGAGGGGTATTGTTTAGCAATCGATCAACTCAATGTAAATCCTGAGCCTCTTGACCGATTTGAACCAAATTTGAATCAAATATTGTCTGTCCTAAGGAAGCGATTTTAGTGGATGTGGTTAAGTAATTTTAAAAAAAGGGGAGGGTGTGGGACAAGGGGTATTGTTTAGTTATCGATCAATTCAGCATGACTTCTGAACTTATTTATCGATGTCCACCAAATTTGGAACCTATATTATCTGTCTAAGGAAGACTATATCAGACTGGGTATGAGTGCCTTAGCTAAATGAGAGAGAGGGTATATTCATTAAACGAACAGTTTAGTATACCTTTTTATCCCATAGGTCAATTCAAACCAAACACGTAAGCACGTAATCCCTACCCAAAGGAAACTATTATAGAGAGGCTGGAAGGGACTTTTGGAATGGGATGTGGGGGTATTGGGATTGGGTATTTTTGTTCATCGGAATAATTGTATGTCCTGTGAAAAGCAATGATTAATGTGTTTCCTTCTGAATGGTGGATGTAATTCCTTCTTCAAAGTAGGCATTTGCTCGGAATAAGGCAATGGTTGGAGTGATCCCTTCTTTAAAAATATGCGTTGCCCGAATAGGGCATCGATGAATGTTTTTCCTTCTTTAGAAATAGACGTTTTCCCGGAATAAGACCTTTCAAACCCAAGATCAGTCAATGTTTCCAAAAGCCTTCTTTTAATCAAATGATAAAGTATGAATAAGTAAACACAATTACCCTGTTGATCAATTGGTTTTATCATTTTCCGATTGTAAAAGAAAACTGCAAACCAAACTGGCAATTCCGAGCAAGGCCGGGTACATAAAGCTAGTAATTATATATTTCCTGAAGGGAAAGAGTGCGATAAATTGATTGCGAGGGGTTTCGGGCTGATCAGACCACTTTGAAATGCCCATTTTGCCCCAATCACCATGAAATCACAATGTTTCTGCTACGCCTGGATCCGACGCTGATGTTTTTTCAATAGTTATAAGATTCATGGAGGGAAAAAAGTATGATAAATCGATTGCGAGGGGTTTTGTGCTGATCAGACCATTAAAGTTCCCATTTACCCCAATTTCCCTGAAATCACATAATTTCTACTTTGCCTCGAACTGACGTTGATATTTCTTCGATAATTATACATTTTCTGAAGGGAGAAAGTTTTGCAAAGGGTTTCGTGCTGGTTAGGCCACTTTAAAGTGCCCATTTTGCCCCAATTCCCCTGAAATCTATAAGCATATAATACTATGGAACTCAGAGTCTTCTTTCGAGACATGTGTTCTCTTCTAAGACAACACTGATGAATGCTTAAAAGTAAGGAATGACAGAGAGGGGAAATGCATGTTTCATATCCTACCTTAATACCGTCAGCCGTAAAAATGCATTCTTCGGAAAAAGAGATCATATCTCCTCTTGCCCTACCAAAACCGAGAAAATGTGAATTTAAAATAAGAATCATATTCTGTTTTAAGAAGGGATCACATATCCCCTTGCCTTAAACCGAGCGAATGACTGAATTGAAAGAAAAAAACCCAGATTGATCCACCTAGCAGTGATTGGCTTTCTCGTGCATTATTAAACAGCCCAATCAAACAATCAAATGCATTATCGGGAAATTCGCTGAAATGCTGAATTATTTGTGATATTAATTTTAAAATCACTAAGGGTCTGTCTCATTTGGAGAATTAAACTTAAAAGTGACAGTTCGAAAATTAAAAAATCACCCCGTTATAAGAATGGCTGGTGCTACCCAGCAATTCCAATAGGACATCGATGGAAAGTGATTCGATATCTGTCAAAAGTAATCTTGCTCTGCGAGCAGGGTTATTCGATAATTATGGAAATGTCACTTCTAAGTTTAATTTCAGTTTAATTATCCAATTGAGACAGACCCTAAGTAAAGTATTATTAGCGTGCGCGTTTTATGCGAGCTTTTTTATTATACCAGAAAACTGCAGAAACGTTATGGTGTTATGCGTCGTAACTCGTAACTTGCATTTCAATTGTTGTAAGGTGCACTGGGGGAAGTGGAAAAAGGGGGTAAGTGTAAAAATTGACTCGAAAAATTGGAATTGTACATATTTTACAGTTTTTACCACATCATAACATTATTCAAGAATATACTTTGATGCTAACACTAATATCATGTTAAAATTTGAATAATACATACACTAACCCGATTCACGCTTGAACTGTAATTTTAGGTTTCGCGAAAAGTTGATTTTTGCATTCAAGAAATTCTTATTTGCACCAATTGTCCTTTTTTCAAGTGAATTTATATCACAGGTGACCATTTTAATACAATTAAACTAATCCCATTCAATTGGTAGTGGTTTGTACCAAGAAAGCAAATAATTCAAAGATTTTACACTTACCCCAGGTATCAAACACTGCGGGGGAAGTGGATAATGTTCTAATTACGCAATTTTTTTCTTCCCTCCAGGGTTTATTTCGAAAGCTATGAATCTTAATATGTTCCTTCTTTGTTATCATTGTGATTCCAGTGGTGATTGGACTAATATAAATGAGAAAATGCCTGATTAATCCACCTATCGGTATTGATGCCTGTCACATGTTTTAGATATGAAAAAAATGTATAAGAAAGTTAAAAACAGCACTGATAGGTGAATATATTGGATAATTCACATTAATTTTTATTCATAACAAGTTTCGCCGTTGAATGTAATTTTTTTGCGAACAAATTGGTTAAGGACAAGTGCTTAAGAATAGCTGATAATTTTGTACGTGCTTTGCGCACACACATACATACAAATACGCACATACAGACATCATCTTAATTCGTTAAAATATGTTGATTAGTTTATAACCCTGTAAGTCCCATTTTTCCTTTAAAAAGTTCATCTTTGGGGCGAACATATAGATTTTACGTACACTTAGTGTTCGAGAAAGCAAAACCAGCCCTCCCCTAGCTATTACGAGAATTGCTTGAGGATCTATTCCGTGAAGGTAATGAAATTATTCCACAAAAGATACTCAGAGCAATTATCGTATTGATTTTAGTTATATGTAACTTCTCATCACTGTTGAAGGTCAAGGTAACATGGGTTTTCCACTTACCCCATCCCATTAGGGTAAGTGGAAAAACAACTCCTAATTTTAAAATCTATTTCCATAAATTACAAGCGACCAAAATGGTATGAATTACCACACAGTTGGTGCAAAATTGACTGTTTTTGATAGCCCATTTTGATTGAACGCATTTAGATCATTTGAACTGGTTTTACACTAATTCAAACATGCACTATCGATTTTTTCTTTTCCACTTCCCCCAGTGTACCTTACATACTAAATTCGTGTACTAAATCGAGTAGAAGAGCTTGCATGGGATGAAACTTCAAGGCATTTTATGGCATGTTGTAACTTAATTACTATGTTTCATAACTATTTTAATATTTAGATTTTTTTGGAATGCGCAATCGTTGTGAAATTCAATAGTGATCAACTACGCTTGATTCTCTGTAACTTGATGTGAGAGAATCGTTTTAGAACTACTATGTGAATTTACACGCACACACACATACACACGGACAGCCAGACATTTACTCAGTTCGTCGAACACTATGGGTCTCTGAGCCTTCTATAAAAAGTGGAGTGTAGCACGAGAAAGGCAAAAATCATATTCTCTCTTGCCTTCTACTGGGCAAATGCATGCCTTTCCTTAAACCAAGCGACTACACGAATTAAAAGAAGGAATCAAATATATCTTATATTTTCTTCCCTTGTCATAAACCAACCAAATAAATCAATTGAACGAAGGAATCAAAGTGATTAACATTAATTCTAGTTAAAAGAAATACTCTTTGTCATATCTTCCATTCTCATTTCTTCCTTCTCCTTATACCGGGAAAATGCATCTTTTGAAGAAAGAATCGCACAAGACAAAGTATGTTTAAAAAATATGTTCCTACCTCCTGAAGAGTGTTCTTCATTGAATTTCATTGTCTTTTTCAAAACTTAATATATAACATTTTTGTTGAGAAAATATCAGCGTCACTTCAAGGTATAGGGAAAACATTGTTATTTTTAAGAGAATTTGGCCAAATGTATACTTCAAAGTGGCACTTTTTCCCTTCAGGAAATATAAAATTATTGAAAAAATATCAACGTCAGTTCGAAGCGAAGCAGAAAAAATTTGATTTCATGGGAATTTGGACAAAATGGGTACTTTTAAGTGGTCTGACCAGCACGAAGCCCCGCGCAATCGATTCTTTCCACTTCTCGCAATTTCCACTTCCATTGAGGAAACATCAGCGTCAGTTCGATGCGCAACATAAATATTGTGTTTTCAGGGGAATCTGGGCAAAATGGGCATTTCAAAGTGGTTTGACCAGCACGAAGCACATCGCAATAGATAAATCACACTTTTTGCCTTTATCGTACACTAAGTGTACGTAAAGGCTATAATATTGCTTCAAAAACAAAATTTTGATAGGAGGCCCGGATGGCCGATTTTTATATACCGATCGACTCAGCTCGACGAATTGAGGTGATGTCTGTATGTGTGTATGTATGAATGTGTGTGTGTGTATGTGTGTATGTGTATAAATTTTGTAGACACACTCTTTGGAACTTAGCATTATCCGATTTACTCGCAACAAGTTGCATTCGAAGGGGAATCCCATTGTTTGCTATTGAAAATTGGCTCGATCGGACAATGCATTTCGGAATTATTGAAAAATCATTGTTTTTTACCAAGGATTGGTAAAAGGTTACCTTGGAAAAAAAAATTCAAAACCGAAATTTTTTTTTTTTTCCGAAAATGGTGGCAATACATTTTAACTAATGCAAAAACATGCAAAATGATCGAAAAAATGTGATCTATTCTCCTAAAGAGCTTTTTTGACCTTTCTAATGTGATTCTTTCAATATATTTTATAATGCACGAGAAAGGCATCATCACTGCTAGGTGGATTAATCTGGGTTTTCCTTATTAAACTTATATTTATTGAAAAAATATCAACGTCAGTTCGAGGCGTAACAGAAATATTGTGATTTCAGGGGAATTGGGGCAAAATGGGCACTTTAAAGTGGTCTTACCAGCACGAAACCCCTCGCAATCGAATAATCACACTTTTTACCTTCAGGAAACTTATAATTATTGAAAACATATCAGAGTCAGTTCGAGGCGTAGCAGAAATATTGTGATTTCAGGGAAATTGGGGCAAAATGGGCACTCCAAAGTGGTCCGACCAGCACGAAACCCCTCGCAACTGATTTACCATACTTTTTCCCTTCAGGAAACGTATATTTATTAAAAAAAATATCAACGTCAGTTCAAGGCGTAACAGAAATATTGTGATTTTAGGGGAATTGGGGCAAAATGGGCACTTCAAAGTGGCCTGACCAGCACGAAACCCCTCGCAATCGATTTATCACACTTTTTCCCTTAAGAAAACCTCTAATTATTGAAGAAATATCAGCGTCAGTTCGAGGCATAGTAGAAATATTGTGATTTTTAGGGGAATTTGGGCAAAATGGGCACTTTAAAGTGGTCTGACCAGCACGAAACCCCGCGCAATCGATTCATCGCATTTTTTCCCTTCAGGAAACATATACTTTCTGGAAATATTACAGCGTCAGCTGAAGTAATTGAATTTCGAGCCTTTTGCTTTTGAAAATCCCCAGTGTGCGATGCCTCAAACATAAAAAATGTAAAGAAGGGGACTTAAACATGAGCCCTGGGGGAGATCCATGTAACTAATTCTTGAAGTTGTTGAGTTTCCATGAGAAAAGCTCATATGTTTCTCAGACAACAAGTTGTACAAATAGTTATTTAGTATTGGTGAAAGCCCACACTCGTGGAGTTTGTCTGAAAGGACGTCAACGCAAACTGAGTTAAAAGCCCCCTGAATATCCAAGAAAACTGAACCCATTTGTTCTCTTTGAGAATAGGCCAGTTGGATTTCTGTAGTAAGCAACGCAAGACAGTCGTTCGTTCCCTTGCCTCTGCGGAATCCAAATTGAGTATCTGATAGAAAGCCATTTGATTCGACCCATCGGTCGAGCCGATTGAGAATCATCTTCTCTAACAGCTTCCGTATACACGACAACATCGCGATTGGACGTACCGTACCGAGTTATGATCCAAAGCTGGTTTATCGGTTTTTTTTATAGCGATCACCCTCACTTGTCTCCATTCATCCGGAACAATGTTGCTTTCCACGAATTGATTAAATAAATTCAACATGCGCCTCTTCGCGACGTCTGGGAGGTTTTTAAGTAAGGTGAGTTTAATTCTATCAATTCCTGGAGCGGTATTATTACATGAAAGGAGCAAGTGAGAAATCAACTATCCACCTCGTGTCGACCGGAGGTTGCTTCGCGTGCGAACCGTTGAATTGGGACGGAATCCGGACACACTTTTTTGGCGAAAGCGAAGATCCATCGGGGAGAACTTTCCCTATCTTTGTTAATCGATGACGCATTACGCAATCTTCTCCCGACGGCCCAAAGTGTTGTCATCGACGTTTCGCGCGAAAGACCATCAACAAAATGGCGCCAATAACCGCGTTTCTTAGCATTTGCGAGACTCTTAAACTTACGTTCAAGAGGGACATAACGATCGTTATTATCACGGGTACCACGCTTTCGATAGTCCTTAAACGCGTCGGACTTTTCCCGATAGACTTTGGTACACTCTTAATCCCACCAAAGAGGAGAAGGTGGACGCCGACGTATTTGAGATCCCGGTATTGATCGACGCTGTGATTGAACTGCGCTGTTTAGGATTAGCCTGGAGAGAAACTGATATTCTTCCAGCGGAGGAAGAATATCGACCGAATGCTCACCGACGATGATCGTACGCAATGTCGATCTGGTGAGACTGACACGATCCATTGGTGATTGAGATTTCGATAGGCAAGTGATCACTACCATGGGGATCTTGAATTACTTTCCACGTACAATCCAATGTTAGTGAGATTGAACAGATTGAGAGGTCAATTCTACTTTCGAGTCCTGAAGGTGCCACACGTGTTGATTCCCGTTATTTAAATATGTCATCACTGGCGGAGCCAGCTATTGTTTTTTGGTAGGGCACCACTAAGCGCAAGAACATTAGCCTTCAAGAACAATGGTATGATTGCATCGCGTGGTGCCCCACCTCTCTCTCCGCCAGTAACATGTTGAAGTAGTCGCACATGTAAATCAACGAAGAACGGTTGCCCCCCAGGCCGTACCGTGTGAGTTAAAGTCTCCTAGAATCAACCGTGGCTAAGAACAGGGAATGCGAAGGGATTTTATTCTTATTTGTCTATAAATTTGTCTTTATAAATAAAACAAATAAGACAATTCTCGCTTAACTTTTCAAAAGGACCGAAGTAACATTTTTTTCATGAATTAATTTGAATGGCGCAATCAACATAACAACATGAAAGCTTTTGATTGCATTACTCAAATTAATTCATGAAAAAAATGTTACTTAGGTCCTTTTGAAAAGTTAAGCGAGAATTATTTGTCTTATTTGTTTTATTTCAAGACAAAATTTTCAAAACGACTTATCTGCTTTTTTAGACAAAGATTCAATCGACGATTTGACGAATCTGATAGCTCTCCCACGCAAACCAACACCATCAATAGGTAGGTGAAGGTTTCCGCTTCCTGTTGATGGTGTTGGTTTGCGTGGGAGGGCTATCAGATTCGTCAAATCGTCGTTTGAATCTTTGTTTACAAAAGCAGATAAGTCGTTTTGAAAATTTTGTCTTATTTGTTTTATTTGTCTTATTTGTCCTATTGGTCTCATTTGTCTTATTTATTATCAGTAATTTATCTCATCCCATTCCTATATTTGATTTCTTGGTATCTTCCCGATCAGGAATGCATAACAAAATTATAACTCAATTCTATCAATTGTTGTTATTTGAAACAATGTGTGTTATAATTAGATAATTCGATAAAAATGTGTCTTCGGCAAGGAATGTAAAATAACAACATTGCCAATGACAACGACATTGTCCTCTCTTGTAAATGTTGGGACAAACTCAACTCGCAATAAGCGTTTGTCCCAAACTGCAACAGAATAAGACAACAATCGTCTGCCGCGCATTTTAAGAAGTAGTCGGTTTTCGATGATGTTTTTGGTTAAATATGTATCAGTTATCAATGTTTAGACTTAAATTTAACCTTCTGTTCACAAGATTTATGTTTTACTTCTGAAATATACAGGTTATCGCAGTTTGAAAAGTTCACAACAATTTCCTCTCCATGTTTGTTGCAAATAAAACGGAATGCAACATTGTCTTTATCCTCTGCAGATGAGGACAAAGAGTTATCGCTATTCTCTTTTGTCGCTTGTTTTTTGCATTTTTCAGCGACAATTACATTCCTTGGTCTTCGGCCAGTTTTATTTCAAATCAAAATTATAACAACATTAGTAATGAATATTTTCACAAAATAATTGCCTACATTTTTTGTAGACATTGGAAACAAAAATCGGAAGTAATTCAGTATAACTTGAACCCGCTTGATATTATTACATAGCTGGAACAAAGTTAGTTGCCTACATTATGGATGGAAATCTGGCGTGGTAGCGTACCAGATTTCTATCCGTGATGTAGGCAATTAGGGTAAGACGGTATAATATGTCCCCCCTAAGGCAACTCCTTGATAACTTTTTACTTTTCAACGCAATTTATGCAAACTTTGTGTTATTTGGTAGTCCAGGAAGTCGCAAATGCATTGCCCGTGAGTAGTCATATAAAAATATTACAGATAACACGTAACAAAGCTTTTTTGAAAAGTCGCGAAAAAATGGATTTCAATAAGTGCCTGGGCAATACGACCCACCTTAGCCAAAGACGTTTCATAGCCCTTCATTAGTATTTTATCAATCCCATAACAAAAAGGCCACAAATCCTTACGCGCCTGACATTAAAAAATCAACATAGGTCCATTTAAGCAGGTGTGAATTACATTTCAATATTTTCCATACAATTTGGAAGCAACCGCTGCAGGCTCGCTGCGCTTGTGTCCAGTTGGTAAGGGCATATCGTCCTGCCTACACTGGGGCGTTTTGGCCAGTGAAACATGTTTTCAAAAATCGTTACATTTTTGAAGATGGAAGCAATTTTATATCATATTAACCACTGAGAAAAGTTATTTTGTTGCCCAACTGAGTGTTCCAGTGCAAGTTTTGTGGACAGTATGCCAGAGTCGCTCCAGAATGTTGAGCTAACAAACATAAAAGTTACATCAAAACTGTAACTTTTGGTATTTTGCTATTATTTTCATTGTGTAATACAAAATACTTCCACATTATCATAGTAAGATAGTTTTCAAATATTTATAGGTACCAACTGATTTTGACCCTTAATTAGTTATAGTTTTCTAGAAATCAAAGGGGGCGTTTTGGCCAGGTGGGGCGCCTTATACCGTCTTACCCTACCTTGAAAGTGGATTTTTGTACAGAAAAATCATATCAACGTTTGTTATAATCTTGATATGAAGATATCAATCTGTGTTTTAATTATGTTACGGCTAGAGGTATTTTTGATATATTTTTTGTTATTTTAACAACTGTTGAGTTCAGTGCGTGATCTCTCATGTTTCGGACAGCAGAACGATCGCGCGGTCGGTCGAATTATTGTGTTCTGCATTGCGCGGCCGGTAATAAAATTAATCAGTTCAGTGCGTGATCTCTCATGTTTCGGACAGCGGAACGGTCGCGCGGTCGGCCGAATTATTGTGTTCTGCATTGCGCGGCCGGCGATAAAATTAATCAGTTCAGTGCGTGATACTTGTTTCGAAGCGGGCTTGGTAGTCATATGGCTACTGCTTCTGCCTCATACGCAGGAGGTCGTGAGTTAAATCCCAGGTCCGTTCCATTCTCCTACTTTGTATGTTTCTCTTTATTTCTCATGTTCTAACAATCGCTAGAACTGGAAATGGACTTCCATACCGTTTCCATTACTATTCCTATACCTTCAACTTGAGTATTCTAACAGTAATCTGCTAGAATCGGAAATGAACTTATATAGCTCGTTTCCTACATCCAATTAAAAATTCCATCAGTTACCTTCTCCTATCTATCACATTGGCAGTTCGTTAACCAAGACGGACCTCTGCCTCTCCAACCTGGCAGGCGCCAGTATGACCTAACAAATGAGATCACCAGTACTTGTACATTGAAGATGTGTGCTAGTCCCAAGCGAACATCTGTTGGTTCCCTGTGCAAGAACAGCTGATCTGGTCATAATGGAGTAGCAACTACGAGCAGTCAATCAAGCTCAAGCTCAAGCTAATTTTTGTTATTTTAACAACTAACCAGCAATAGGGTAAGACGGTATAATATGCCCCCCCTAAGGCAAGTCCTTGATTACTTGTTTAGTTTTCAACGCAATTTATGCAAACCTTGTTTTATTTGGTAGTCCAGGAAGTCGCAAATGCATTGCCCGTGAGTAGTCATATAAAACTATTACAGATAACACGTAATAAAGCTTTTTTGAAAAGTCGTGAAAAAATGAATTTCAAAAAGTGCCTGGGCAATACGCCCCACCTTAACCAAAGACGTTTCATAGCCCTTCATTAGTATTTTATCAATCCCATAATAAAAAGGTTACAAATCCTCATGCGCTTGACATTAAAAAACCAACATAGGTCCATTTAAGCAGGTGTGAATTACATTTCAATATTTTCCATATAATTTGGAAGCAACTGCTGCAGGCTCGCTGCGCTTGTGTGCAGTTGGTAAGGGCATATCGTCCTGCCTACACTGGGGCGTTTTGGCCAGTGAAACATGTTTTCGAAAATCGTTACATTTTTGAAGATGGAAGTAATTTTATATCATATTAACCACTGAGAAAAGTTATTTTGTTGCCCAACTGAGTGTTCCAGTGCAAGTTTTGCGGACAGTATGCTAGAGTCGCTCCAGAATGTTGAGCAAACAAACATGAAAAGTTACATCAAAACTGTAACTTTTTGTATTTTCCTATTACACTGACCCCACATATATGGGTCACTTTGTAACAATAATTAGTCACTCCAATTTGCATGTTGGTTAAATGGAAATGATTCATATTAGTGTGTGACCCATGATTGTGGGGTCAGTGTATTTTCATTGTGTAATACAAAAATACTTCCACATTCACATAGTATGATGGGTTTACAAATACTTATAGGTACCAACTGATTTTGACCCTTAATTAGTTGTAGTTTTCTAGAAATCAAAGGGGGGCGTTTTGGCCAGGTGGGGCGCATTATACCGTCTTACCCTATTTATAACACATTTTGTTACAATATTTTTCTCATCGCTTATATCCTTCCGTGCGCCACGAGAAAATATGTTGTTGGCTGCTCTCTCGAATTGGTAATTTTTGTATGGAACTTGGAAAACTTGGTTGAATTAAAAAGATTTTCCTTCAAAATTTTATGCGGTCACATATACTTTTTATTACATCAAAATGATGTAATAAAAGAGAAGCTGAGAAGCGAATATTTCGGTTGTACAATAGTTCAGTATGTAGATTTGGGAAATAGTGGGTCCACGGATTTTTCTAGAAACATTTCTTGATATATTTCAAATAGATTGTCAGTTGATATAAGCGAAATTCCTTCCCAATTCAGAGTCGGACCTTAAGGACAAGCCTTCCAGAATCCAAAACAAACTTCACTCGCGTTTTCAAGGGAACCCCACTCATAACTAAAGCAACGCACAGGTATCTTTTGACGTAAACTACGTCTAAGGGGAAGACTCGGATACAGGGTGTAAAACGAAAATTTCCAAAATCAAGACCGTCACGAAATTAGGATAGATTTCAAACGTTAATAGCGTTTTTATCTTTCGATGGATTTTCGAGATTTTATTATCAATCGGTTCGAAAACTCTCCAGCAATTTGTCAAATCCATTGGAACTATTGATAATCAACGGTAAACTATTGGAAAATTCAATTTTTCTATACCCAATAAAAATTTCAGAACCAATCAATCCCGTACATAGCGCGTTTTGATCATAGGTAATTGCCTACTTTTTGGCTATTATCTATTATTGAATTATGCATGATTTTTTTTCTTGGGCAAGGGTAAACGGAAATCTGCAACCAGACACCTGAGGAGGTACTCAGGTAGTGTGGGGATGGGGATGTCATGTAACTCTTACCCGACCCACTAAAACCAAAACCCTTCCGCCAGTCCGTACCCCGGCCCGCAATTAAGCAATACATCAGGGGGACTATTGAGAACGCTCACGCCTATGCTAACGCACTTGACGTCAATACACACAACATCGACTTCAAGGGTGGCTACCTCACCACCGTCGATCGCAAGCTATGATAGTAACCTAACGGTCCGTATCATAATCTCACGTTGGAGACGAGCACCCCGACAACAACCAACGCGCGTGAACCGCAATGACCTCTATATCTACATACTGAGGTCCCCGCAGCAGGCCTGGTAGCGAGTCACTTTTTAGTGACTTGGTCACTTTTTTCGTGTCGGTCACTAAAAAGTCTCTTTTTTCGAGCTCAAGTCA
This sequence comes from Armigeres subalbatus, assembly GCF_024139115.2. NCBI lineage: Eukaryota > Metazoa > Arthropoda > Insecta > Diptera > Culicidae > Armigeres > Armigeres subalbatus. Next base: position 166,186,237 of record NC_085139.1, read on the forward strand.
CTAATGTCACTTTTTCTCGGAAAAAGTCACTATTTTTAACTATTTTGAAACTGTGTCGTTAGGATCATCGTCGTGGAATGAAAAAAAAATATTGAAAATTTTGAAACTTCATCGAAGGATGATTTGTTTATGCCGGATATGAAATGACGGATTTAGGAAAAAATATCACTTCAAGACAAAATTTTCAAAACGACTTATCTGCTTTTGTAAACAAAGATTCAAACGACGATTTGACGAATCTGATAGCTCTCCCACGCAAACCAACACCATCAACAGGTAGCGGAATCCTTCACCTACCTATTGGTAGTGTTGGTTTGTGTGGGAGAGCTATCAGATTCGTCAAATCGTCGTTTGAATCTTTGTTTACAAAAGCAGATAAGTCGTTTTGAAAATTTTGTCTTGACTTAGTACTTTTTGACCCGAAAGCTGTTTGGAACTTCTTCGTGACTTGAGATTCGCTCTCGGTGTACTTATTAGATTTTTGAAGGGGTTTTGTGTCACAGTTTATGATTGGGTGCATATAGTAATGCAAGCAAAATGGGCACAGCGGATTGAGAATCTGAATACAGTAATTTCCCGATTTTATCACCCCCCTGATGAATTTTGGGGTGATAAAACAGGGTATGTGACAAAATTGAAAAAAAAAATCCACTTTTTTAATTCATTCCACAAATATTAATCATGTTATGCCTTGGAAAGGCCAAATGCGTGAACGGTAGCTATTATTTGCCGAAATTGCTTATAGAACATTTCCCAGGTACTCAGAAGTCGTTCGTAATAAACTACAGGCGGTGAAAGTTATTTCATGAAAATCAATGTTGCTTGTGGTATCATTTACGAAAATAAAAATAATGACAAAAATTTTTGGGGTGACAAAATCGGGTCGAAAATGTGATTAAATCGGGACGTGTTCAAACCGGGTCACCACTGTATATATACAAAGCCAATAGCAGACTCTGCTGTTTTTGAAATCTCTTTTAAAAACTATTGAACTCTACACTTTATCAATTGAACTGTTGAATATTCAGATTCAACTTTTTATTTTGGATACATTTCCTGTTGTTTCGGAAAACCATTAGTTAGCGTGGACTTGCTGTTATGCTCATTAAAATATTTATTTTTTAATCAAAATGAGGGAATTTGCATCTCTGCTTGATACTGCAATGGATTTTTGGATGGCATCTTCTACGAACACACTTTATTTTTTTACCGGAATCTTTGCAATTTGTTAAACTTTTATCTAGATTCGTACAGCCGAGCCCCAGCAAGAGCTGCAAAAATTAAAACTAAGTGTGTAAGGGATCCCCCATAGAAAGATTATTTTTCATAATATTTTCGTAAGAAGCGAAATAAACGGTCTCTCGACATCTAATCCGATAAATAATTAAAAATTTTGCAAAATATATCCCGATGACAACTTAGACATTTTAAGCTGCATAATGTTTGGATATTCCACCCAGAAAAATAGTGAATTTGTTGGTTCGTAGTTCGAACTTCTTATTTAGGCTTTTTAAAGTCCCGAAAAAAAATCTTTAGGTTTCAAAATTATTCTTGGGTTTCAACTTTATGAACTTTGTGTTTCGAAATAAAGCTATGTCTTAAAATTCATTGAACAAATTTCTATCATAAAAAAGTGCAATTTTCACAGACAAGCGAAGAAGTTCCAAATATGTTCGAATCCATATTATTCTGTATGACTTGCCTCAAAGTAGAGCTATCCCAGTACTAAAAAGAATAAAATAAAACAAACTCATCATATTTCACTTGTCATAAGACGAATTATTCCATTTAATTCCATCACTTTGTAATTTTTGATCAGTGTCTCATACTTGAATCGACTTTAGAAACTAAAGACGTCTTTACTAGTGAGGCGTTCCTATAATAGTGAAATCAATGGCATTCACTATTATAGGAACAGAAGTTTGTTAGTACCACTACTACTTGTCAATGTACCAGTTAATGGAGGAAGCGATTTTGAAAAGAAAAAAATATTTTGAAATATCAGAATATTTTTCCAGTAAAGTAGAGAAGAACAGCTTTTTGCCAATATATTTACATCACAGGAAATATATTCCTATCAATTGTTATGAATTAAACAATTTAGACCTGTAACTAATACAACTATTACCTGTGCACCGACCCTACATATTCACAACTGAGTTTTCCTAACATTGTAAATTAATGTTCAAGTCGGGTGGTTTAATACCCGGAACATAGGCAATTAACTTTTATTGAACTTCATATAAAAGTCACTGCAAAAGAGTCACTATTTGGTAACTTTTTCTGCAGCTGAAAGTCACTATTTTATCCCTTTTTTCGCCAGTGTTGGTCACTAAAGTCACTTTTTTTAGTGGCATTGATCGCTACCAGCCCTGGCCCACCCGCGACATGTTGGTTGTCGGGGTGAGCAAAGTGTTCACTGCATCACAGGTGCCCTTACTGCACACGTTGGTTTTGTTCAAGACGCCACCACCGCTGCAGTTTCGACATAATCTGTTGAGATGCTGTGTTCACCGCATTCCATATAGCTTCCTCCCGGCACATCCTCTCGACGAGGTTGCCCGGGGAAGTATCCATACCACAAATAAGCAGCATGGCATTGCGTACTATCTCGAATCGCGCGCACGCGAACATCACACGCACTGCCGATCCTACCTCCCCCACACATTCAGGACACTCCGCAGAATCTGCGAAGCCAAACCTGTGTAGGAATTTCTTAAAGCAGCCATGTTCAGACAACACCTGTGTTAGGTGGAAGTTGACTTGACCATGCTTCCTATCAACCCAGTTGGACACATCTGGAATCAGTCTGTGGGTCCAACGACCTTTGACTGCGGTGTCCCATGCTCTTTGCCATTTAAGCAACGAAGCTGCTCTCTTGACACGTCGCACTTGCACCGAGTCCCTTTCGTTGTAGCACTCCACATCCTCCTCTAAGAGTATGTCGATCGGCATCATTCCAGCTATAACGCACACCGCCTCATATGATATGGTGCGATATGCGCTCGCGACACGTAAACACATCAGCCGGTGTACTCTGATCAATTTCTTTACATTGTACTTGGCTTTTAGTGCTACGGCCCATGCCGGCACGCCATAACGGATGATAGACAATGCTACGCCAGCTATCAGGCTACGCACTTGACTATGCACCGCCGATCTGTTGGACATCATTCGTGATAAAGATTTTATCGCCAATGAAGCCCGCTGACATGCATAATCGACGTGGCTCGTAAAATTGAGCTTATCATCGATCATCACGCCCAGATGCTTGAGAGACCTCACGGAGTTAACTGTGCAGGTCCCTACTCTTATCCTCGCCTGTTGCAGCCCATGACGGTTATGCACTACCACGACTTCCGTCTTGTTATGTGCAAGGGACAACCGCCTCGAGTTGAGCCATTCCTCCACTCTGCCAATCGCGTATGAAGCCTTCAGTTCGACTTCGTCGAGAGTGTCTCCTGTTACCTCCAGCATTACATCATCCGCGAAGCCTTCTATTTTCACACCGGCCGGGAGACTTAGGCGTAATACTCCATCGTACATAATATTCCACAGAACCGGTCCGAGGATCGATCCCTGTGGAACACCCGCGGACACTACGACCGACTTTTGACCAGCATCAGTGTCGTATAACAGCACCCTATTCTGAAAATAGTTTTTCAGTATCCTGCACAGGTAATCCGGAACTCTCAATCGGTGCAGGGAGTCAGCAATTGCTGCCCAGCTAGCATTGTTAAACGCGTTTTTTACATCAAGTGTAATCAACGCGCAGTACCTAATACCTCTTCTGTTTAAACCTCTCGCTATCTTGACCGTATCCGTTACCGCTCGAATTGCGTCGATGGTAGAACGGCCCTTACGGAAGCCATACTGGTTGCTAGATAAGCCACCAGCACACTCTGTATAAGCCGACAATCTATTCAGAATGACCCTCTCTAGCAGCTTTCCAGCTGTGTCGAGTAGGAAAATTGGTCTGTATGCCGAAGGATCCCCGGCTGTTTGCCAGGCTTCGGTAATAGCACCAATTTCTGCCGTTTCCATCGATCTGGGAAGTTTCCTTCGTCCATGCATCTCTGGAGGCAGCTCCTGAACATATCTGGATTGGCAAGAATGACGTGTTTAAGGGCCAGGTTTGAATACCATCCGGGCCTGGCACCTTATTGAGCTTAAGTTTTCTTGCGGTTACGATAAGCTCTTCGTTAGTCACTAGCGGTACCACGTCAACTGACTCGTTCGGTGTGGGGGGCGGTCCGATTATTCATGCCTCGGAAACAACCCGTCGACTATTTTGGCCAACATCCCCGGAGATTTCTCAGGTGGCGTGGTATTGGTCCTAGCCATCACCATCCTGTATGCATCTCCCCATGGATTGTCGTTTGCCATCCTGCACAGCCGCTCGAAGCAGGCTCTCTTACTACATTTGATCTCGTAGTTCAGAGCTCTGCTCGCTGTCTGGAACACCCTGCGTCTCTCGACCTTATCAGCGTCTGTTCTGGCACGTCGCAGCCTTCTCTTTGCTCGAAGACAGGTTCTACGAAGGTCTGCAATTGTGTCAGTCCACCAGTACACAGGTTGCCGGTTTCCGGGAGGTTTGGTCCTCAGGCATCGTCACATCGCATGCACGGGTTAGTACATCGATTAACTCGTCGCCACTTAATCCCGTTGTTCGCGTCTCCCATCGTAGTGATTCCTCCAAGAGTTCTGGGTTGAACTGCGAGGTGCGCCATTCTAGATCGGCTTTGCCGATCCGCCTTGTGGTTGCTACGGGGTATACCGGATCATAAAACGAATTTCCTGATGATCGCTGGAGGTATGCCCCTCATGAACCTCCCATTCTGGCTCCACCGTCCATCCCGCGCTGCAGAAGGTCACATCGATGCATGAATCACCGTTCGGTCCCCTGAACGTTGGCACTTGGCCTTCATTCAGCAGGACTACGTTCAATACCGCTAGCGACTCTAGCAGGGTATGACCTCTGGCGTTTGTGGACCGGGATCCCCAGTCCACTGCCCACGCATTGAAGTCGCCTGCTACAACTAAATTGCTGCAAGAATATCTACTACCCTAGTAAACTGCACTATACTCCACCTGGGAGGACAGTAGCAGCTACAAAAGTAAACACCGTTTACCTTTGCTATAACGAAACCCTCATCATCAGGTGATGATACTATCTCCTGGATGGGATATCGCCCGCAAGTCCAGATGGCCACCATCTGAGACTTATCCGCAATCCAACTACCGTTACCGGCAGGGATGCGGTATGGATCGGACAGCAAAGCTACATCAGCTTTACACTCAGTAACCGACTGTTGTAGCAGCAATTGAGCCGCCTTGCAGTGGTTCAGATTCAGCTGTGTTACCTGCGTGTCTGGATCCTTCTAGAGGCCGGACAAGCCTGGACACCGGTGAGGTGTCTGTTGTCTGTACCCGGGGACAGATCAGATACCTTGGTGCAGCCTGACAGGTGCGAGCTTGGTGGCCTTCAGCTCCACACCTACGGCATAGCTTACTGCGATCAGGTCCTTTACAGTCATAAGACTTATGATCGTTGCCAAGACACCTGAAACAGGCCTGAAGCGGTTGGCTTATACTTAGCGGACATACCGACCAACCCACTTTCAGTTTAACCTTATCCATTACCTTTTTGGCCTCAGCCTGAGGTACTTGGAATGAGGCAACCTGCATTCCCGCGAAGCTTTTGCGTAACCGAACCGTAGATTCCTGGATCTCGACATTGCACTGATCTCTCAGTGCGTCGACCAGCTCTCTAGCCTCGGTTACTGCATCCAGGCCCTTGCACTGGATGTTCGAAACTGGACATAGGGCTCTTACTTGAACCCCATCGCCCAGGACTTCCTCCGTCAACTTTTTGTACTCAGTACTCTTCTGAGCAGCATCCCGCTTCAAGACGAGAATCATCTCGCCTCTCCGCGTCCTTCGGATGCAGTTGACATCCTCTCCTAGGCCAACGAGTTTGTCATTAACTCTCATGGCCTTCAAGACTTCGGCGTAGCTCTTGTCGTCAGTACTGACGATAATCGCCTCGCCTCTGTCTTTACGCTTACCACTGACATTGGAAGGCGCACCCGTCTCCTTCTGGGCTCGCTCCGCCTGCCGCTTTCTCTGCGGCCTGCTGCCGTTGCCTTCTCGCCTTCTTGGGATTCACGACCTCCCTCCACGGTAGATCTTCCTCCCGGCGAGCTTCAGTGGTCCTCGATGGTGGAGGCACTGGGTTCACCGGCTTGGGATGGCCATCCTTCTGCTCGACCTTCTTCCTTTTCTCTGGCTTCGGGGCTGCGGACTTCTCGACAGCTGCTTTCAGGTTCGCCTCCTGCGTAACCTTACTCAGCTTCAGGGTCGCCCCTGTTACAGCCATCCTTTGCGGAGTTCCTTGACCTGGCTCTCCGCCAGTCGTTTGCCCTCGGACAAGAGACGAATTTTCGATTCTGCCTCCTCTTTGTCCTTATCCGCCTGCTTCCGCTCCTTGACAAGTTTGCGGAGCTCTCTCCGCACTCTTGCTGGCCTCTAGTAGGGACCTCCACTCCGATTTGGCCTCAACTATTAGGGCACAGAGTGCCTGCACAGCAAGTTCAGATCCTTGCTGTACTTAACCCGGTTGTCTAGGAACGACATAATCACGTCGGATACCTCCGTGACTACCTCCATCGTGTGACCACCGCGTTCTTCGTGGTTCGCCATCACAGATTTGATGACGCGGGTCAGGGTGGGGCCGTCCATCTTTACTTCAACCGGCACCTCCTCAGACCCTCCACGGGCTTCTCCATCGCCTTCCCCCGGCGATCTTTGGGGAGACCTTTCAAGGCCGCTACGTCTGGTGAAAGGGTTCTCCTTACCACCATTCGCCTCACCTGCATCCCTCGACGTTTTGTGTTTTGTGTTGTTAGAATTCATCGCTGTTGGGTCCCTCTTGCGGCTGCTGTCGAATCCTGCTGGTGTAGTCGCCTTCGCGATCCCATGGTTATCTATACATACCTTGCGGCATGCAGGGAGGCCATGCGAGGGTTGACACTTTCGTGTTCAGAGCCAGATCAGCGCTAGTCAGGGAAAAGCATCTGAGTCTACTCCCACTCAGCTGCCAGCTGAGCGACAGGATTGTACCGCGTGCTACAAGGCCCGCCACGGTTTTAGGGGACGGAAGACAGCCTGGCCATTAGCCCATTCGCCGTTTCAGGTCGGTGTCACCCGGCCTTACTAAGAGAATAGAATAACCAGACTACCAGCCCTCGCGTTCACAATATCTCAATATCCAAAAACAAGACCAATAACATGCAACCAGTATACCATAATCAGGATCTTACTGGGATCAATCCTGATGTGCCAATGGCACTCCCTGGGCTTGTGCTTTTGAAGCGGCACACAGTCGCTTTGATAGAGTCTGCTTACGGGCACTTGAGGTTTTTTGGAATGGATTTTAGCAGAGCCCACTGCTAAATCCCACCACGCCCTAGGCAGTTCTCCCTGACTCACAGACAGCTGGGGAGGGGTCGTCAAGCCCTTGGACATGGTCCCTGCTGCCCCGTGAATTATGCATGATGTATGAATAGGAGTGCTTCCTTCATCATTGACCCTCGATAAAACTCAAGAAAAAGTAGAAACATGGAAATGTGACGACATTATATAGGGTAAAATACCCAACAGTGGACTCCCTGTTAGTGGTATTTTACTTCGAATTTGAATGCACCGGTTTTTTATACGTAGTTTACGTCGTGCGGTCGTATCTTCTACACAACCCTTCTAATTTTTTTTATTGCAAAATTTGATTTTATTTGCTTGATTAGTTCTCGAGCTACGCAGACATTTGTGTTTTATTTGTTTGGGAACATCATTTATATGAGGAGGTGTCTCAAACTATCATTAGAACCTGGCGAGAAAATTCCGAAGCAAAATGACCATCGGGTCAATCGTATGGGTCTAGGAAACCACTTACTGAAGACCGTATCTCGAAATATTGTGTTAAATCCCAGAAATCTGCAGCACAAGTACAGGACGGTAGGACTCTAACGGATCTGTCCTATTTTTAGGACGCTGGGGGAATATGAGAACACTTTGCTCTATAATCTACCAATGTATTAAAGAATTTAAAAGTACACAATACTGCTGAAACATTTCCAAGAACAGTAGAATTTGATTTCACTTGTTTAGGCTTCCACAACCTCCGATGGAACTTGGCACTCACCCCCATTTCAATGCAACCATGCGGAGGGTTTCCGATGCAAATACTCGTTCCTTCTCTTCCATATCGCTCGAGCATTCGTACACGGCTCGAGGAGCTAAAGTAAAAAAAAATGTTGCAGAATCAATTCAATTTAGTGTGGGTGAATGCGTACGCAATAAACTGGATCTAATTACAGTTTTACGATTCAATTGCTGTGCACTTGATTTTCCAGTGGTGCATGGTGGTGGCGGCGTTTCAACTTCCTGGTCGAGAAGCCATGCAATACGCACCGTTAGCTTTCTGGGGCGTGAAGCAGGTGCATTTCTTTTTATATTGTATTGGATATTCGTGGTTAAGCACACAAAATGTTCTCACCTTTTGCATAGCTGAATATCAATACCTTTTTCATCATAAAGCAGCCTTATCAATTAAATTCTCATAGGCTTTGTCTACAATCATGTAGAAAAGTCATTCTCATCATCAACGAACTTAATGGAAGTGTTATAATTTCAGATTACCCCAATTGCATTTAAAATCTTCAAATCGTTATAAAAAAATCCGAGGGGAAACATAGAAACACGACTGACGAGCTAATCCTCTACAATTTGATGTTATACGTGGCGAACAGAATGTAATTACAATTTCTAATTTGAGCAGGCTGCTCGTTGTAACACCCTTCGCGGTTTTTTGTTTTCCGGATTTTCATATTGAAATGCAAAAAAAACTGGTGCGAATTGAGGACAAAAAGGTATAGCGCTGAAATTTTGTTTTAATTAACTTTTTTTTGCTTTGGAATTCTAGGCGTTTTTCCCGGGCAGACTGTCATTAATTCGGAAATGATGGTAAACCGCAGCCGCAACATTCGGGATTCAGTTTGATAGCCGCTAAAGGTTACATTTGGTCAGAATATGAACAGAAGAAAATCGTTTCAAATAGGGCAACAATTTTTCTCCACCCTTTACTCGGAAAAGGTTCAACGAACGGCAAGTTATACGGCGGGATTATTGCATCTCGTTCCCGGTATGGTCAGCTGACCGACCAATAAACACATAAACCACAATATTTTTGCGCCATAAGCAACCATCAAAACGATCCTACCAGACATGGGAGAGTTTTCCTCTCGTTTTATGCTAATGTTGGCACGCGAACAGAGGTATTATAATAAATTACGATCTGCTTTCCTTATTGCTTTTTTTGCGGTGAGCTTTCCTGCGCGCTAAGTTGTAACGGAAGCCGACAAAAAAGAGTAATGTAAGCGGATCAATCAATCCCCGCCCGGGGTAAGGAAAGAAAAATTATTGCCGGTACCGCAGAAAAGAAGGTTCTGCAAGGCGGCGACCAAGGGCAGGTTTGATTTCGTCGCACCAAACCACGCGCCCTTTGAACTTGCTGCCAGAGAAATACCCGCCAAGGCTACGGAAGCAATGGGAGAAAATTGCTTTTTACCAAACAAGAAGTACCGCTGGGTGGCGGAACCAAATTACTTGGGGGTCCGACTTCTGTTTATTGAGATCCGCGATTAACGGATGAATTATTTACTTAGGTCGTTGCGGGTCCGCGCTGAATTGGAAGTTATTTTTCAACGGAATAGATGAAAGAATTCGGAATGGTGTTCTTTATTGATTTATTTTTTTATCACTTGAGAAGAAAATATTGACAATCAGTTAAGTGGAATGCTCCGCACGTGTAAATACAATTTTCGGTTGTGAACATTAATTAGCTTTTCAGTACAGATAAACAAGCATAATACTGTGAGTATTTATCACCAACATTCATCGTAATTTAAACCGGATGTTTTTCTCATGCATTTATAATCTCTACTATGTACGATCGGCTGTCCTATGCTAACATTAATCGTAATAAAAATAATTATATTGGTGGCACCTGTGGATTTCTATAGACGTAGAGCGATTCTCCTTCTAGATGAATAAGGTTACATTCTTTATGAATTGAAAAGACAATTTGCAATATTGAACGATAGACAACTCCTTCTCCATATACCATCTACCACCCCAACGTAGATGATACGCAGCACTTTTATTTCAAAGACTACAAGTGCGCGATAATCCTACACGAGCATTGTCCGAGTCTCATGTCTGTAAAGAACTACTGGTCTTCATACACAAAATACGTAACGTATGTAAAGGAAATGTTGGAAATGCTGGTCGACATCGACCTCATTAAAATCGATCGCTTATGTCCCACTGAAGAGGAAGACGGAGAGGGTAGACTGAACTATTAACTCTACGAAGACAAAGTACATGGTCGTGTTTAGAGATAGAGAAAGACCTAGTGATGTAGGTGTTAGATGTGCATTAAATTGTTGAAGTTTTTTTACCTTGGAACGCTTGTGACATGTGACAGTGACGTTTCCCGTGAAGTGGAAAGACGTATTGCTCCTACGAAGTATTACGTAACTAGCTTACAACTAGTATTACAACATGCAGACGGAAACGAAATTTGCTCTGTATAAAATTCTGATTCTACTAAAGGCGCTTTACGGACTTGAAGCGTTGACGTTAAAAAATATGGACCGGAGAGCTTTCAATTTTCAAGCAAGAAGTGCTGCGTAGAACACTTCGAGGGAACCTAGAAAATAGTGCGTGGCGTAGACGCTTGAATCACGAGCTGTATCAAGTGTACAAAGGAGAAGATATTGGGAACCGTATGAAATACGGCACACTTCAGTGGGCTCGTCACTTAGTGCGAATGTTGGAAGGAAGAATCGGAAAACCAATATTCAACAGAGAACCGGCGACTTCGTGGAAGGCCAAGAACACGCTGGCTGCACGTGGTGTAATTAGGTCGAGAAGTCACCTTCTCCACCACACCATGACCTGCTCCTTCCAAGCGACGTTTGGCTTTTGTGGTCGCTCGTCGATTGGCTTTGCGTTACATGTCGCCGATTACTGCCTGAGGCGTTTCGAGCCAGTCACCGATTAAAACATCTGCCCGACTCTCCCCCTTCCCTTAAACGACATATGTGAAAAATACTATAAATTTAATCGCCAGAAATCTTTTTTTTCAACTGGATCTTTTTTTTACTGTATTTTGCCATTATCCATGATTTTAAATAACATCAAATAATAAAAGTGTTGAAAAAGTACAATTACCAATCAAATTTAATTTTTTGGCCTTTCTTTGCAAAATAAGCAAATAAATCATCACAGCAGGCTCTGTAATTTTGAAATTTTTAGTAAGATTCATCGGTATTAAGTGATAAGCAACTTCTCTGAAGAAATCACACTTTTGACGCCAAATTGGCGTATGGGACTTTTAAGCTAATATCGCTAATGGTTGTGGATATTGACCAAAATGTCGGCATTGATTAAAACTTCGCTGAAGACACTTATGGTCAATTTCATCATCTCAATGACTACGAGGTTTATTCCATGTTTGAACCAGGACTGCCTCAGTGTGGAACGCCTTGATCCGCTCTCCATGTAATTTACTTACTTACTAATGGATCCTGTACACTGGTTTGCGGGTGGATACTGGTCACTTTACTCAATCCTATATCGGTTTAAAGATCCCTCAAACTCGATAGTAAATGACTGTCTTGTAATAGCCTGTAATGGGAAGTGTTCTGGCAACCCTGCCCAGACGCAGCCGTGTCACAACCAACATTTGGCCGATTAGGTAAATGTCAGTTCACAGCTGATATGATGGTGAGAGCGAGTGATGTAATTGATGCGAGAAGAACCTGCGTCAAAGAGGTAGAGGGAAAAAAGATAATCAAATGGCCAAAGTTAGAATAGTTGATTGATAGCGAATTTATTGCAAGAGTAAGGAAGTAGTTTGGAAGTTTGAAATAAAGATAGTATTAGTAGTTGGAGTGGAGTTTGGTCAGCAGATCACAATAACGCACACTCTGACGGACGACAATACAGTGGTGCTCAAACTATTGCGGAAAGCCCACGGAAGAGTAAGACGACAATTAGATATATAAACGAGTAGGACAGACAGAATAGGTCAAAGAGGACGATTGAGACGGAAGTCAAAGGAAGAAAACAAACTAAAATTTTTGATCATCCTTTTAAAGGTTGATTCCCAAAAACGGTTTCGTTCAAAACCCGACCGTCCGAACAAAATCAAAAATTTTATATCGGATTACTTTGGAATGGCTTCCTCTTCTTCGAAAAATGAGCAATGTTTGTTCTGCTCAAAGTCAGAGTCGATGTCGGAGGATGTAGATTGGGTCCAAAGTGGGAAATGTAGGCAGTGGGCTCATTTCTCCAGCGCTGGCGTAGACAAACAGCCATATAAAGCATGAAATCGAATAAAGCCCCAGGGGTCGACCGCATATCAGCCGAGATGCTCAAAGCTGACCCCATGACATCCGCTCAACTACTGCATCATTTATTTCGTAATATCTGGGACACCGCAACCTTCCCGGTCGACTGGATGCAAGGTATGTTAGTGAAGGTGCCCAAAAAGGGTGACCTGACTGTATGCGATAACTGGCGAAGCATTATGTTGCTGTGTACCGTTCTCAAAGTTCTGTGCAAAATTATCCTAGCCCGGATTCAGGAGAAGATCGATGCGACTCTCCGGCGGCAACAGGCCGGATTCCGTGCCGGAAGGTCCTGTGTGGACCATATTGTCACGCTCCGCATAATTCTGGAGCAGGTCAACGAATTCCAAGAGTCCCTTTACTTGGTATTTATTGACTACGAAAAAGCTTTCGACCGTCTCAATCACGAGAATATGTGGGGCGCTCTTCCGCGGCAGGTTTAGTCATCAACGTCAACTAAACCAAATCGTTGGATGTAAACACGGTGACTCCTTCCAGTTTCACAGTAGCCGGGCAGCCAGTGGAGAATGTTGAAAGCTTCCAATATCTTGGTAGCCAAATGGCGTCAGACGGTGGTACCAAGATCGAAATAGGCGCACGGGTCAAGAAAGCAAGGGCTGCCTTTGCGAGTTTAAGAAATATCTGGAAGAACAAGCAGATAAGTGAATGCACCAAAATACGAATTTTCAACTCTAACGTGAAATCTGTGCTGTTATACGCTAACGAAACATGGTGTGTATCAGTGGAAAACACTCAACGGCTGCAGGTGTTCATTAACAGATGCCTGCGGTATATAATTCGGACCTGGTGGCCTCACAGCTGGATCTCAAACAACGAGCTCCATCGTCGTTGTCACCAGGGCCGATAGCAACAGAAATTCGGGATCGGAAGTGGGGCTGGGTCAGCTACACTCTACGTAGGGGCGGAAACGAAATCTGTAAACAAGCATTAGACTGGAACCCAGCGGGACATCGCAGCAGAGGCAGTCACAGAGGCTCATGGCGGCGAAACCTCAATAAAGAAATAAAAGAAGTCAACCGAAATCTAACCTGGCAACAGGTTGAAGCGATAGCCAGGCAACGCTCAGGATGGAGATCTTTCAAGTCGGCCCTTTGCACCACCGGAGGTGTACAGGATCCATAAGTAAGTAAGTGGCGTAGACCAGGAGGTTCTGAAAGACGATTGGCGCTGTCAAGTGTGTGTTTCCGCTAGTGCTCAGCAGTTGAAGGTTCTGGACACGAGAAGCAAGACGCGAGGTGGCAAGAAAACCAGCCAAAAAGGCGATGGAGAATGCCAGATGTAAAGAATGTATTTAATAACGCTAGCTGGGCAGCTTTAGCCGATTCCCTGCATTGATTCAAGTGTCAGCAGGTGTTCCACAGGGATAAGCTCAATTTTACGAGTCACGTCGATCAGTGTTGGTAAAATCGTTCATAAAACTCAATCATTGAGCGCTCCCGCGTGAACTAACTCGTTTGCGAGTTTAAAGGAATGCATCGCGTTTTTCATGATAAAACGGATAATTTTACTCATTTCCCAAAAAATCATTTCGCTCCAAAAAGTGTTTGACATCAATTTGGGGGCAATTTATTGTTTACACACGCAAGAGTATCCATTGTTCTATGCGTTGAACGTTAATTTACAGTTAATTTACGAAGGAGAACAAAAGAAAACCTACGATGATTCAAATGGATGGTTCAACTCAGTTGTGATTTTTTAGGTGCAGAGTTGGGTGTGTTTCAACTCGCGTGCGATTTGAATCGTTCGTGAGTTTTGAAATTTTGAGTTTTTTTCCAACACTGGCGACTTGCAACCTTTGCTGCGGCTAAAGGGATGGCAATCAGCAGTACCTACTTTGCACGTAAGAATATCCGCAAACACACCTGGCAACAAATGAGTGGAGATACTAGACAACATGCTGATCGACGTACGACATTTCTCGGATGTTATAGATGTAAGGTCTTTCAGAGGCCCGAACATTGACTCGGATCACTACCTTGTAGTTGCAAAAATTCGGGTGCGACTTTCCAGCGTCACGAATTCACAAAACAATAGAACGATGCGTTTCAATATCCAACGCTTGTCAGTTGAAGGAGTTGCTGAACAGTACACCAGACGCTGGACGAGCGGATAGAAGATGCCACCGGATCTGGCGACATCAACAGATTGTGGGACTATATCCACGAAGCACTTGAGGAGTCCTTCGTCGGCGAATACCAGGCAGGTTGTCGTGATAGCCGATCAACGACGGATCATACGTTTAGCCTGCGGATGATCCTTGACATAGATGTCCTACACAGTTGGCAAAAAATCTGCTCTTTTATTATTCACAATTTTAAGCAATCAAATAAAATTAATTCAGTTAGTGCAACTACCAGATGGACATTTGAGTTTTCGAAATGTCACTTCGATCTGTCAAAATAATACACGCCGGAGTCATGAGGGTGCACGCACGGCGAACACACTGGCGTGAAATACACGCCGGTGTATTTGCTGTGCATGCAAATTGTATTTGACGTGATTGATTGTTAAGAATTGTGAAAAATAAAAGAGCAGATATTTTGCTAACTGTGTAGGACATCTTTGATTCTTGAGAAATTCCGGAAGTACAACTTGAAGACTCACCATCTGTTCATTGATAAAAAGCAGCGTACGATTCACTGAAAAGAAATGAGCTTTGGCAGATAGTGTCTGAACATGGTTATCCGGCGAAACTGATTAGACTGACACGTGCAACGCTGGATGGCTCGAAATCAAGTATCCGGATTGCAGACGAAGTGTCAACCTCGTTTGTGATGGGTGATGCACTTTCGAATTTATTGTTCAACATTGCACTCGAGGGCGCTATTAGGAGATCTGGCGTGCACAGGAACGGCGCAATCATCAAACGGTCGCACATGCTCCTGGGCTTTGTGGACGACATCGACCTCATTGGAATCGATCGCAGAGCAGTAGTGGAGGCTTTTGTCCCACTGAAGAGGGAGACGGCAAGGATAGGCTTAACCATTAACTCTACCAAGACAAAGTACATGGTGGCAGGTAGAGATAGAGGGAGACCTAGTGGTGTTGGTGCTGAGGTAGTGCTTGATGGGGATGTGTTTGAAGTTGATGAAGAATTTGTTTACCTTGGAACGCTTGTGATAAGAGAGATAATGATGTTTCCCGTGAAGTGAGAAGGCGTATTGCTTCTGCGAATAGGGCCTTTTATGAATTACGTAACCAGCTTAGGTCCCGCAACATCCAGACGGAAACGAAATTTGCTCTATACAAAACTCTGATTCTACCAGTGGCCCATTATGGACATGACGCACACACTACGAAAATGTCTTGTAACATTATGTCATTTAAGACCGACATATGCAAGCGAACCAAAAGACGCATTATTGCGTCCAAATTAATTTTTACAAGGCTCTGAAAATGTGTATCCTAAATTTTACACGGTCAAAAAAACTAGGTAGCAAAAATGGTAAGGCCCAGCATGTCAATTTAACACCAGATCTTATGAGTGGGAGCCTCGTTCGATACCATTCTACCATTCCTGATGCTTGGCAGGAGGGAGATCGAAGCTTACCATGTTCTACAATTTCATAAATATGGGGATGCATCAGCCCATCCACTGCTTGTTCCTTGCAACTGCGCTGAAGGTGAAAAAGGAAAAACGAAAACAGTGCTCAGCTGGTGCGCAAAGAATCTTGTATTCATGGGTCATTCTTACTGTAAATTTAAGCCATTTAGTAATGAGAAGCATTTAATGTCTGGCATTCGGTATTGACAGAATGATACTGCAAATATATTGTTTTGGGTGTCTGAAGCAAATATGACATAATATTATGTTATGATTGGATATGCATCTCGGTTTTATACGTCAGCTTAAAGGATTGCGTCCCTTATAAAATTGAGAATTTTTTGGTGTGCATGGACATTAAAAGAGGCGGTCCGCGGGCCTCGGGCTGAAAGTCTCCTTAATAAAGACACAAAAAAAAGGAGGCTGTCCGGAGAGCTTTCGGGGTTTTTGAGCGAAAATTGCTGCGTACAATACTCGGAGGGAAACTAGAAAATGGTGTGTGGCGCAGACGCATGAATCATGAGCTGTATCTTACTTACTGTAAGAGCTGTATCAAGTACACAAAAAAAGTGTGAATCGTATAAAATACAACAGACTTCAGTGAGCTGGTCACTAAGTGCGAATGTCGGAAGAAAGAATAGCGAAAACAATATCCAACAGAGAACCAGATAGGGGCCAGCGACTGCGTGGAAGGCCACGAACACGCTGGCTGCACGCGGTGAAATCGGACTTGGGGACCCTGAACGTTTGGGGAAACTGGAGGAACATACGCCAGGCATAGGTGTATCGACGCTGTAGCCAACCAGATAACCAGGTAGGTACGACAATGATATTTGCAACACCAGAAAATTAGAAAATCAAAGCTAATCACAGCTTTGCTTTGATAATTGAGTGTTTTTATAGGCATTATTGAAAGTATCCAATTAAACATCATCACAATAAAATTTGATTATTTTCTATAGTCGTCCAATGAGTGCGCTTTGAATAAACAAATCGCTCACAAGCCATACTCCAACGTACTCAGACTGCGTGTGCTAATATTTCACTCAAATAAAGTCCTCGATTGTTTGGTCATAAATTATGACTAATTGTCTCCGCTTCAAATAACCATTAAAGCTCAATAAATCAGGAAAACATCCCGCAAAGCGGCTGACAACCGACACTGAGTGACATGTATAGATAATCCATCGCCCACAATTCCCGCAGATCGCTGACCTCAAACCCGGGCCGGGTTTATTTCCTGGAGAATGCGTGCGCTGAAGGATGGGACGTGTGCATTGAGCTGCACATACCTACATTTGGTAGGCTTCAGGCGCCATCTATCAGTCCAGTTGGTCGGTTGGTTGGTGGACGAATGGGTTGATTTGGTTTCGGTTTGCATTGTATGCGGATGCTACTGTTGAGTGTGTACCGTAGAGTGACATTTGACTGACATCAATTAGCCGCTTGGCTCGCAAACCAAAGGTAGTGATTTTGCGGTACTGTGTTTGCTATAATACTGACGCGAATTCCAACCTTCTACTTGGTATCCAACCACTTTTTGGAATTAGATGTGAGTATGGTAATGTGACCCGCAAATATGTTTGTCAATCAATGCAATCAAAAGAAGGTTTTGTGACCTTTTCCAATTGGGAAATCCTGGACCCGGCGTTTCGCTGGAATATGCGTATAAATTGTCCATCGCTCCCGTAAACCATATGTCTGTCAATTTAAGTAGCATCGTCATCCACATCAGGCATCACTATCATCACGATCATCATTTTTGAATTTTTGCTTTGACACGAACGACGCCACCTGTGCAGTGGTCGACCCACTACTGCTGATTGAGCATTCCGCCAGGTAAACCTTTTTTCTGCGGGCTTTCCAAATTGCATGACTGTCAATCACGCTGATTACAATCGAAAAGGTCAACAAAGGAATCCACTCCGAATCCTATCGGCGTGTATCGTAATAGGTACATCCTTTTCCTGGTAGTGACATGTGCGTTGAACAGAGCATGAGCTTGTCTCATTAGCATGTTTCTGCCATCACAATCGAACAATTTGTCATGATGGACAGAGGCCACAGAGCACTGAATGGCGGAACCAATTCTGAATAATTGGGAGAGATTTTTTAGAAAATATGGCATCAGAACGAAAATCATTAGAATTAAATATAACATTCTACGAATAGATGACAGTGAAAATGTGATCCATGATTACCGAGAAATTATAAATGAATAGGTCTTATCATAAGTTCTCGCAAAACCAAGTATCTGGTATACGGCAGAAATAGAGTCAGTCCAAACGGTGTTCCATTAACCAAACAATCGAATTCTCAGACTGGTTGAACTTTGTAACCACGCATGCTGCGACGTAGCAAAGTTGGAATAATAGAAATGACAGTTGTGCGTGGCTCCCGTTTCAAATGGGGTGCCCTTGAGTTTTGGTTTCCGAGAGGCTTGTCCTTAAAGTTGGTATTTTTTCTATTCAGCTTCTACCGGAATAAAGTAATCAGCCATGGTCCACTTCACACGTAGTGAGCTACTTTTGCGAATCGTGCCTCTGGAGATCTCATCTGATGCTACTCTATATTCGCGTGCCAGACACTATCCAATACGAATTCATACACCGAAAGCTTTGTTCGATCCTTTCAGTTTGGGAAAAGAGCTTTCCCCTGTAATTTATGGCATGTTTGGATTCCGGGGTGCGTCCATGTTTGCTGTGGTTGCGCGCTTTTGGCGAACCCGCATCTGCGTTGGCCCATGTTGCTCAGTTCGACACAAAGTATAATTGGCACCATCTGATCCTGTCCTGATTCGGCAGCTCTGTCCGAGCGTTTCGCAGCGCTGGTTGCATGATGTGATGCATTGAATGCGGCGAGGGCAATAAAGTGTGCAATATTCGTGGACACCGCAAAACAGACCGATGATATGCCACCGAAGCGTATCCACAGTTCGTCCACCCAGTCGGCTGGGGACGGAATCGAAAAAATAGATCATAATACTGGCGGTTTATTAAATATGGTTTGCATTGAAAACTGCTTGCCGGACTAAAGTTGTTGGTTCAGTGTTGAAGACCCGAATTGGATGAAATTGCACACATGTGAACTTCCAATGAGCTTCATACAATTTTTGATTTGTCTTCTCAGTACCAATTAAACAATGTACATTGTTGATTAGCTGAATTGTGCTGAACTAAAAAAACTTTTATAGTTTTGTTTTACATTTCAAACCTGAGAGTTTAAAGAGTTAAAAGACAATTATTAGGTTCGTGGAAGATATATTTTTTTTAAGTTCTAATCAAATGAGAATAATGTTCTTATGTTACATCATTCGTCGGGAAGCAAATAAACTCGAAGCACAACATTTCTCCATCGCCCAGTACGGAAAACGTGACACCGAATCGAGTGGTGGAAATCGTTCCAATCTGGCACAATGTGCACTTATTAATTTGTCAATTGAGATGCAGCCCAACGTATGACGCTGGTCTGCGCCAGATTCGGTCTGTAGTACGGTTGGTGCGAATAAATTATCTCGCATCGCTGCAGGGCGGCTATCGGAGATTTGGATGAAGTAAATTTAAATTGGAAAACATATCTGTGATGCATAGTCCGCCGAATGCGTAGATAAATAAAATTCATGACTGCTCATCGCGTATTGTAAATTAGCTTTGGTGAACTGAACACCGCAACAGTTGTCAAGGAGACTATGAATTGATGAAGTTCCTTCCGCATTAAATTGCAGTTCTGGGCTGGCGGTTTGGCTGAATGTTTCGGAACTGTACGATGCGGTATACAGCAATTTACATTGATTTGATGTCGTAATGTCGCAAATGTTTAAATTTTTTACATAAAAATTTATCTAACAAACAATTTAAAATACAAAAACGGTTCCCTTTTAGTTTCCTTTTTTATATGATGCCGAGTCCTTGACCCCGCTAAAAAAAAATGAACATCTTCAATGAAACAGGTTTCGTGAAACATGGCTGTTGATGTCAGACTTCGAATTTGCGAATATTGTCGGTTATGCCGGAGATGAGTTTCCCATCAATCAAGGAGTGATGAAATTGTTGGTAGGCTACGACGGAAGTACGTTTTCTTCTAAAACATGCTCTAACTTACTTGTCTTCTTCTACTTGCTGTGAACTCTTCATGTTGTTTACCTGTAATAAGACGAAAGAAAGAAAATTGTTATTTTCCAAGAGCTGAAATAGAAATTTATGATGAAGATGTGCAACGGCGTTCGCTCTTGATGTTTCACATTCTATGAATTCGTCTGCCAATCATTTAGTTCATCGCAAGTAGCTACATCCTGGCAAATTTATTCAACATGACTTTGACAGACACCCCTCAGCTTGGCGTCGATCCTCTCGCATCCTTGAAAATGGCTATTCTATCGTTGAGTGCCGCCAACCGAGGTTGATGGATAACCTCTCCTAAACACGACGATAGTATCCATCTAAGCCACCACTTAATGTTGACGTTCATTCCTTGCAGTCAGTGGATGTGTTTGCAACATAATGCGGTAGCAAAAAAGAGCGAATCCTCTGAAGAGGGCCAGCCATTAAGTACGTGACGGTTTAAGAACAAGTTCGAAAGCTCAGTTTAATACAAAGACAACATATATTGTTAATAAGAACGATGAAAGATTTTACAACTATCAAAATACCCGCAAGCAGTAATGAGTGGACGTTCACAGGATAGCAATCCATTGCAAGCTCATCGAGCTGCCTCCAGCAGTCAGTCAGAACCTGTGTATGCGCAAAGGTTTTTTTTCTCTTCCCAACATTGTGTTCCATTCACGCTTTTGTTGAACATCGTTCCGTAAAGCTGTTATCTTGTTTGTACAAACTTATGCAAAAACTCAACAACCATCAACGCGCTTTCTCTATCTGTATGCCATGCTACTGTACAACAAATACAAAGTTGCTCGCGTTTGTTCCTTTAAATTATCTCCCGCTATTTTTCTAGAGCCGAGCTCATCTCATCGGAAAAAGAATAGTATTTCATACCTGAACTCGCAGCTGGAAAACTGAGACGCTCGTAAAATATCATTAAAAAATCCGATTTACTTCCTTTTTCCTACTTATTCTTCTCCAGTAGTAGTTTTATACTCCAACTGAATCTTGGCTTGCCTCATTGCAAGAATATGTGTCTTTTGTGGCAAGCACAATAGCTACATATATGCCTAAGTAATACATTTTTTTTGGCTTTCAGTCTTTACTGGCTATTAAAACGACATATTTCTTCTACGCCCGTCGTTTTAATAGCCAGTAAAGACTGAAAGCCAAAAAAAATGTATTAGTAAAATTCAAACAGTCGAGAGCCTATTAAGTAATATATATGCCTAAAGAGACGAGACCCTTCACTTTTGCTTCTGACCTGTTGAGTATGAAATTAATGGGCGCATAATGATTAGAACAGTACAAATTACTTAGTAGATTGAGAGTTCGACTGCTTATATTAATCTATTTGCGAGGTTTCGGCCTTTCAGTTTGGATATTTTTAGAACGACCGTTTTAACCGAGACAGATCTTAAACGGTTGTTCTAAAAATATCCAGACTGAAAAGCCGAAACCTCGCAAGTACAAATTACACACTGAACAAACTTTTTTTTTTTTGGTAAAATCTATATATTTGGACGTCAGGCCATTTGGTCGAACGATCCGTTTGGCGAATAGTTATAACATTTGACCTCAGATTACGAGTGGTGAAAAGAAGTAAGAAATAAGAAGTGAATAATGAGAATTGGAAAGCGAGAAGTGAGAAATGAATAGTAGAAAGAAGAAAGTGAACTGAGAACAGAGAACTTCTTCCTTTTTCTTTCTTCCTTCTTACTTTTCCTTCTTTATTCCTTCTTCCTTTTTCCTTTTTTCTTCTTTCTCCCTTAATTCCTTCATCCTTCTTTCTTCTCTTTTAGGGCTTCCGTCTTACTCATCCTTCCTCATTTTTCTCCTTCTTCCTTCTTTCTTCTTTCCGTGTCTTTCCTACTTTTTCCTTCTTTCTTCTGTCTTATTTCTTATTTTTTCTTCCTTCTTCCTTCTTCTATCTTCCATCTTCTATTTTCTTCTTCATTCTTCCCCAATATTCTTCTTACTTCTTTCTTTTTCAATATTATTTTATTTTCTTTCTTCGTCCTTCCTCCTTTTTCCTCTTTCCTTCTTTCTTTTATCTAAATACTTATTTTTCTTCCTTCTTCCATCTTCCCTTTCCTTTTTCCTTCTTACTTCTTTCTTCTTCATTATTTCTTCTTCCTTCTTCATTATTTCTTCTTCCTTCCTCCTTTCCATTCTTTCATCTTCCTTCTTCTTTATTCTTTCTTTTATCTTCCTTCTTTCTTCTTACTTTTTCCTTCTTACTTCTTCCTTCTTCCTATTTCCTTCTTCCATCTTCTAATTTCTTCTTTCTTATTTTTTCTTCCTTCTTCCATTATCCATCTTACTTCTTCCTTTTCCCTTCTTCTTTCTTTCTTCCTTTCTCCTTAATGCTTCATCCTTTTTCGTTTTTTCTTCTTCTGTCTCCCTTCTTCCTTTTTTCCTTCTTCCTTCTTTCTTCCTCCTTCTTCCTTTTACTTTCTCCCTTCTTCTTTCATCCTTCCTTTTTTCTCTTCTTTTTTTTGCCTTTTGCTTTTTTCTTTTTGCTTCTTCCTTCTTCTTTCTTTCTCATTCTTCGTTAGACTTCAAGGACATTAGGAGGCTTCCGAGCCTCTTGAAAGGAGGCTTCCGAGCCTCTTGAAATGAGGCTTCCTAACCTCTTGAAAGGAGGCTTCCGAGCCTCTTGAAAGGAGGCTTCCGAGCCTCTTGAAAGGAGGCTTCCGAGCCTCTTGAAAGGAGGCTTCCGAGCCTCTTGAAAGGAGGCTTCCGAGCCTCTTGAAAGGAGGCTTCCGAGCCTCTTGAAAGGAGGCTTGAGCCTCTTGAAAGGAGGCTTCCTGAGCCTCTTGAAAGGAGGCTTCTGAGCCTCTTGAAAGGAGGCTTCCTGAGCCTCTTTTGAAAGGAGGCTTCTGAGCCTCTTGAAAGGAGGCTTCTGAGCCTCTTGAAAGGAGGCTTCTGAGCCTCTTGAAAGGAGGCTCTGAGCCTCTTGAAAGGAGGCTCTGAGCCTCTTGAAAGGAGGCCTGAGCCTCTTGAAGGAGGCTTCCTGAGCCTCTTGAAAGGAGGCTTCTGAGCCTCTTGAAAGGAGGCTTCTGAGCCTCTTGAAAGGAGGCTCTGAGCCTCTTGAAAGGAGGCTTCCGAGCCTCTTGAAAGGAGGCCTGAGCCTCTTGAAAGGAGGCTCTGAGCCTCTTGAAAGGAGGCTTCCTGAGCCTCTTGAAAGGGAGGCTCCTGAGCCTCTTGAAAGGAGGCCTGAGCTCTTGAAAGGAAGCTCTGAGCCTCTTGAAAGGAGGCTTGAGCCTCTTGGAAAGGAGGCCTGAGCCTCTTGAAAGGAGGCTTCTGAGCCTCTTGAAAGGAGGCCTGAGCCTCTTGAAAGGGAGGCTTGAGCTGAGCCTCTTGAAAGGAGGCTTCCTGAGCCTCTTGAAAGGAGGCTTCTGAGCCTCTTGAAAGGAGGCCTGAGCCTCTTGAAAGGAGGCTCTGAGCCTCTTGAAAGGGAGGCTTCTGAGCTCTCTGAAAGGAGGCTTCTGAGCCTCTTGAAAGGAGGCTTCTGAGCCTCTTGAAAGGGAGGCTTCCTGAGCCTCTTGAAAGGAGGCTCTGAGCCTCTTGAAAGGAGGCTTCTGAGCCTCTTGAAAGGAGGCTTCTGAGCCTCTTGAAAGGAGGCCTGAGCCTCTTGAAAGGAGGCCTGAGCCTCTTGAAAGGAGGCTCTGAGGCCTCTTGAAAGGAGGCTTCCAGGCCTCTTGAAAGGAGGCCTGAGCCTCTCTTGAAAGGAGGCTTCTGAGCCTCTTGAAAGGAGGCTTCTGGAGCCTTCTTGAAAGGAGGCTTCTGAGCCCTCTTGAAAGGAGGCTTCTGAGCCTCTTGAAAGGAGGCTTCTGAGCTCTTGAAAGGAGGCTTGAGCCTCTTGAAAGGAGGCTCTGAGCCTTTGAAAGGAGGCTTCTGAGCCTCTTGAAAGGAGGCTTCTGAGCCTCTTGAAAGGAGGCTTCTGAGCCTCTTGAAAGGAGGCTTCTGAGCCTCTTGAAAGGAGGCTCTGAGCCTCTTGAAAGGAGGCTTCTGAGCCTCTTGAAAGGAGGCTTCCTGAGCCCTCTTGAAAGGAGGCTTCTGAGCCTCTTGAAAGGAGGCCTGAGCTTCTTGAAAGGAGGCTTGAGCCTCTTGAAAGGAGGCTTCTGAGCCTTCTTGAAAGGAGGCTTGAGCCTCTTGAAAGGAGGCTTCTGAGCCTCTTGAAAGGAGGCCTGAGCCTCTTGAAAGGAGGCCTGAGCCTCTTGAAAGGAGGCTTCCTGAGCCTCTTGAAAGGAGGCTTCGAGCCTCTTGAAAGGAGGCTTCTGAGCTCTTGAAAGGAGGCTTCTGAGCCTCTTGAAAGGAGGCTCTGAGCCTCTTGAAAGGAGGCTTCCTGAGCCTCTTGAAAGGAGGCTTCCTGAGCCTCTTGAAAGGAGGCTCTGAGCCTCTTGAAAGGAGGCTTCGAGCCTCTTGAAAGGAGGCTTCTGAGCCTCTTGAAAGGAGGCTTCTGAGCCTCTTGAAAGGAGGCCTGAGCCTCTTGAAAGGAGGCTTCTGAGCCTCTTGAAAGGAGGCCTGAGCCTTCTTGAAAGGAGGCTTCTGAGCCTCTTGAAAGGAGGCTTCTGAGCCTCTTGAAAGGAGGCTCTGAGCCTCTTGAAAGGAGGCTTCTGAGCTCTTGAAAGGAGGCTCTGAGCCTCTTGAAAGGAGGCTTCTGAGCCTCTTGAAAGGAGGCCTGAGCCTCTTGAAAGGAGGCTCTGGAGCCTCTTGAAAGGAGGCTTCTGAGCCTCTTGAAAGGGAGGCTTCTGAGCCTCTTGAAAGGAGGCTCTGAGCCTCTTGAAAGGAGGCTTCTGAGCCTCTTGAAAGGAGGCTTCTGAGCCTCTTGAAAGGGAGGCCTGAGCTCTTGAAAGGAGGCTTCCTGAGCCTCTTGAAAGGAGGCCTGAGCCTCTTGAAAGGAGGCCTGAGCCTCTTGAAAGGAGGCTTCCTGAGGCCTCTTGAAAGGAGGCTTCCGAGCCTCTTGAAAGGAGGCTTCCGAGCCTCTTGAAAGGAGGCTGCCGAGCCGCTTGAAAGGAGGCTTCCGAGCCTCTTGAAAGGAGGCTTCCGAGCCTCTTGAAAGGAGGCTTCCGAGCCTCTTGGAACTTTTGAGCTGCATGGAAGTAGGCTTAGATGTAGGCTTCCAAGCTCCTTGCAATGAAGTGTCTATGCTTTTCGGAAAAGGGGCCTTTATGTTTCTCAAATGGAGGCTTTCAACATTTAAAATTCTTGATTTTTGTTCATACGCATATTCGTAACATCTTATTCGATCAGGTAGATTACACTAAAGATTTTTAATTTTTGTTTATCCGACGTTTTGTCTTTTTGATCTTTTGTCCCACAGCCCTTCATACACTGTGCGGGTTAGGGTGGGCAAGATTCAAAAGTATTTGATTCATTGATCACCATCCATATTATGTACAAACAATACAAAATTTTAGAATAAAAAATATTCAATTACCGTAATCCGGGGTAACTTTGATCACCGGGGTAACTTTGATCAGTTTCACCATTTTCAAGATATGAATAAAATATTATTTCCTGTGATCACAATTACTGATCGTGAGTTAGATCTCTTAATCTCGACTAAATTTTCAAAACAAGTTTCAAATTATCAAATAATCACGAACAACAGCTTTCTACGTTCTACATGTAGCAATGCTCGTTTTAAAAATGTGAAAAAAACTATGATTTCACTTTCAGGGGAAAAATTTACAAAACAATTTAAAAAATGATCAATATTCTCCCGGATTACGGTACTAATTGTATCAATAAGTTTTTATTGGAATTGTAATACATCCACCATTACGCATTCTTCCCCGAGGTACCTCCTGGGGCAGCAAAGGCATCCCCAGCGGTACATATACCCCAAGTTGAGAACCGCTCCCATATACCAAAGTTTGGAATTGATGTAAGTGTTTAGCACTTTAGACTTTCTGAATTAGATTCAGTTTTCATGGATGAAGCCACAATCGAGTTCGTAATCCAGCCAATACTGATTGCAAATACATTTTTTGAGCTTGCATGATTTTGTTCCCGAAACGGACTCCGAGAATGTTAACAAAATACTCGATGTTCAGCCACTCTGTTTTTGTCGTAAGATTAATGTTTTCTATCATTACAGCAAACAGTTTTCTGCATGTTTAAGATTGCACCAGAGATTGCGCCAAACCCATGAAAGATCTCAGCTATTTTGATTAGCGATCCTTCATCCTCGAGAAACATAGAGATGTCAGCGGCATTGGTATTGACCACAACATCTGGATATCGACGAGTGATGGCGTCAATTAAAGGCGGCAAGTACAGGACAAAGAGATGCATCGGAAGTGGATCACCTTGCCGCACAGATCAATGAATCTTGAATTCCCGTGTCAAACGTCCGTTAACCAGGATTTTTTGAAAAGGATTGGTTCCAAATCAAACCCAGAAGATACGAACGCTGGGTTGAAATTTATTTTCAGCAATAAAAAATGCTCAAAAATTATAAATTTACTCTGTCGAACGTATGATCCAGATCGAAGGATACCAAAAGTGAATCACCACGATAACGACTCAACCAGCACATGTTGTCGGAGTGGGATGAATTCGTTCATATACGGCTTGGCCAAGGGACTGAAATCGAAATGAAGGGATGATGAGGACTTCGCCGGATAGCGATTATTTAGCAATCCGCTACCCTCTTGTCATTTTTGATGCCCATTGGGCTAGTCACATGCGCGGAACCGGAGGAGCCATTAAAGCCATAAGAGTCACCTCAGCCGTTATCCAATGCGCGTTCTAATCTTTAGTTCATGTTACGCAATGTTTAGCTAAAAGTAAACCGTTCAAAGTTGGTTTTGCAAGGGTTTTGCTAAATATTCCGCATATTTTGATAGGTACCTATTTGCAATCTCGGGATTCATTCAACAGTAATATTTTCCTGATGTCAACCGTTTCTATTTGATTTCAGAAACTACATGCACCAACATTATTTCTCCGCAAACTAATTCCTGCAGCGCACATTTTCCTCATTTATCCTTCTTTTAATCGCCATCGCCGTTTGACGAGTTCTGTGACAGAAAATAAAACAATTCCCGCCATAAGCCGTGATAACCGAACTACACGCCCAGCACCAGCACACAATCGCTCCAGAACGGGCGAAAAAAATGACAAGGAAATGGGTTGACGTCGAGCATTTTCAATTAAAATTATTTAATTATTCATATCCAGAAATTCTAGGAACGAACGGCGGACGGACGGCACAAGTGCCTTCCACCGGGACGACAATGACGGACGACAGTGTGACGAACGTGGGCGGCTGCCTGTGCACGGAGTCGTCTACCTATCCCAGGAGAAATGTCTTCCGAGAAACCCCGCCCGCCAAACCCAAAGCCGTGTGCCGCCAATTTACACAGTCTGGTTGATAGATCCATTTTTATCTTGGCACAGCTTTTCCCAACTGCCGGGGTTAGTCCAAATCCTCGGACAAGGAGAGCTTCAAAAAAAAAAGTGGAGCACTTGTGCGATAATGCACCTTGGAAGGATGCTACTTTCATACTTTATGAATAGCAATAAGCCGGCATTTCGTGGTGGCTGGTGACGGTAAACAGTCACACCTTGGGGGAACAAATGATCTCCAGCTGTAATAATAATTGCTACGGAAGAGAGTTGGAGGAGCTGTTGATTTTTTTGCTCGAGACACACTGGAGTATCTATTCTCATTTTTGTTTACAAATCTATTTAAAGACATGGAAATTTTGATAAGCGTTAAATCGAGTGAATCAAACTGGAAGCCAATTATATACAAATTCAACATAATAAATAATTTACATAAAAAAGTATTGAAAACTCGACGACATGTGAAAATGAATTAACAAACAATATTCATATTAGATATTCAAATCAATTTTCCTTTCCACTCTGATTTAAAATAACAATGGGATAGAATAATGTGTTTATTTGTATGATATGTACAAAGATTGGGACTGGATGGGAACTGGACTTGACTGGGACTGGACTGGGACTGGACTGGGACTGGACTAAGACTGGACTGGGACTGGACTGGGACTGGACTGGGACTGGACTGGGACTGGACTGGGACTGGACTAAGACTGGACAGGGACTGAACTGGGACTGGAACTGGACTCGAACTGGACTTGGACTGGATTGGGACTGGATTGGGACTGGACTGGGACTGGACTGGGACTGGACTGGGACTGGACTGGGACTGGATTGGGACTGGACTGGGACTGGACTGGGACTGTTCTAGGACTGGACTAGGACTGGATTGGGATTGGACTGGGACTGGATTGGGACTGAATTGAGACTGGAGTAGGTCTAGACTCAGATTGGACTGGAACTGTTCTGGGACTGGTCTGGGACTGGAACTGGACTGGGACTGAACTGGGACTGAATTCAGACTGAACTGAGACTGCTCTGGGACTGAACTGGGACAGGACCGGGACTGTGCTGAGACTGGACTGGGACTGGACTGGGCTGGACTTGAGACTGGGAATGAACTGAGACTGGACTGGGACAGGACTGGGACTAGGACTGGACTTGGATTGGACTGGGACTGGACTGGGGGCTGGGACTGGACTGGGACTGGAACTGGACTGGTACTGAACTGAGACTGGACTAGGACTAGACTGGGACTAAATTCAGACTGAACTGAGACTGGCCTGGGACTGAACTGAGACTGCTCTGGGACTGGACTGGGACTGTACTGGGACTGGACTGGGACTGTACTGGGACTGGACTAGGACTGGACTGGACTGGGACTGGACTGGGACTGGAATAGGACTGGACTGGGACTGGACTCGAACTGGACTTGGACTGGATTGGGAATGGATTGGGACTGGACTGGGACTGGACTTGGACTGGACTAGGACTGGACTAGGACTGGACTGGGACTGGACTGGGACTGAACTGGGACTGGAACTGGACTGGGACTGGTCTGGGACTGGAACTGGACTGGGACTGAACTGAGACTGGACTAGGACTAGACTGGAACTGAATTCAAACTGAATTGAGACTGGCCTGGGACTGAACTGAGACTGCTCTGGGACTGGACTGGGACAGGACCGGGACTGTACTGGGACAGGACCGGGACTGGACTGGGACTGGACTGGGACTGGACTAGGACTGGACTAGGACTGGACTATGACTGGACTGGGACTGGACTGGGACTGGACTGGACTGGGACTGGACTGGGACTGGACTGGACTGGACTGGGACTGGACTGGGACTGGACTGGGACTGGACTGGGACTGGACTAGGACTGGACTGGGACTGGACTGGGACTGGACTAGGACTGGACTAGGACTGGACTAGGACTGGACTAGGACTGGACTGGGACTGGACTAGGACTGGACTAGGACTGGACTGGGACTGGACTGGGACTGGACTAGGACTGGACTGGGACTGGACTGGGACTGGACTGGGACTGAACTTGGACTGAACTGGGACTGGGACTGGGACTGGGACTGGAACTGGACTGGAACTGGACTGGGACTGGACTAGGACTAGACTGGAACTGAATTGAGACTGGCCTGGGACTGAACTGAGACTATTCTGGGACTGGACTGGGACAGGACCGGGACAAGACCGGGACTGGACTGGGACTGGACTGGGACTGGACTAGGACTGGACTAGGACTGGACTAGGACTGGACTAGGACTGGACTAGGACTGGACTAGGACTGGACTAGGACTGGACTAGGACTGGACTGGGACTGGAACTGGACTGGGACTGGATTGGGACTGGTCTGGGACTGGAACTGGACTGGTACTGAACTGAGACTGGACTAGGACTAGACTGGGACTGAATTCAGACTGAACTGAGACTGGCCTGGGACTGAACTGAGACTGGCCTGGGACTGAACTGGTACTGCTCTGGGACTGGACTGGGACTGGACTGGGACTGGACTGGGACTGGACTGGGACTGGACTGGGACTGGACTGGGACTGGACTGGGACTGGACTGGGACTGGACTGGGACTGGACTTGGACTGGTCTGGGACTGGACTGGGACTGGACTGGAACTGGACTTGGACTGGTCTGGGACTGGACTGGGAGTGGACTGGGACTGGACTGGGACTGGACTAGGAGTGGACTAGGAGTGGACTGGAACTGGACTGGGACTGGATTGGGACTGAATTGAGACTGAACTGGGACTGGAGTAGGTCTAGACTCAGATTGGACTGGAACTGTACTGGGACCGGACTGGTACAGGACTAGATCTGAACTGGGACTGGACTGGGATTGGACTGGACTGAGACTGGGCTGGAACTGGACTGAGACTGGACTGGGACTGGACTGGGCTGGACTTGAGACTGGGAATGAACTGAGACTGGACTGGGACAGGACTGGGACTAGGACTGGACTTGGATTGGACTGGGACAGGACTGGGACTGGACTGGGACTGGACTGGGACTGGACTGGGATTGGACTGGGACTGGACTGGGGGCTGGGACTGGACTGGGCTGAAACTGGACTGGGACTAAACTGAGACTGGACTAGGACTAGACTAGGACTGGACTGGCAGTGGACTTGAACTGGTCTTGGAATGGGCTGATACTGGACTGGGACTGGACTTGAGACTAAACATACTAGGGTGGATTGGATTGGACCTCAACTTCAGAATGAACTGGACAGGGACTGGACTAGAGCTGAACTGGAACTGGACTGGGACTGGACTTAGGATTGGACTGGACTGGGACTGGACTTAGAATTGGACAGGACAGGAACTGGGACTGAACTAAGTTATGCTAAGCTTTAAGTTTAAAATAAGTATGATATAATAATAAAAATTTTCACGTTTTAAATAAGTATGATAGGGGGAATGACGGCTTTGGCAGGTTTTGTTCTATTATTGCTATGATGATGTTGGATGGGGAAATTGAAAAGCGTCAGTCCATTAGAAATCTTCAAATTGTTTAAGCAAATTATTTTGAGCTTTTTAGTGGAATGTCTTCACTTGTCATAAGACGAGTTTTTACAATCCCATTTAATTCCACCACTTAATTGTACCTTGACAGATACGTATTTCGACCTCAACAGTAAGGTCGTCTTCAGTATCTCGTACTTGACTCGACTTAGCTAGTCAAGTACGAGATACTGAAGACGACCTTACTGTTGAGGTCGAAACACGTATCTGTCAAGGTACAATTAAGTGGCGGAATTAAATGGGATTGCAAAAACTCGTCTTATGACAAGTGATCTTCAAATTGTTAACAGCCAAAAGTTAGAAATCATTAATGAGTTTTGAGAATTTAAATGAGACAGGAATGAGAAATTTCTCGCTTTTTTCACTTTCTTTAGCATATAAGAAGTAACAAGTCGGAGATTCTTCATTATTTATTTTTATTTTTTCCTTCTTCCTACTTCCTTTCTCGTTCTTCTTTTTTTTTTGTTTTTTTCTCCTTTGTTCTTCCTTCTTTCCTTCTTACTTTTTCCTCATTTTTTGTTCCTCTTCCCTTCTTTCTGCATTCTGCAATCTTCCTACTTCTCTATCCCCTCTCCCTTCTTTATTCTCACTTATGACTACTAAGTTCTCAGTGCTTACGACTCACTTTTAACTTCTCACTCTCACTTCTCGCTTTTTTATTACCCATTTCTCATCTCTTACTTCACTTAATAAAAGAAAATTTGAACTGATCGGCCAAATGGCATTCGAGTACATAACCCTAATCCAGTTAAACATTACTGATGGAACCAAGTTTGTATGTCTAGCCTAGTGCGTTGATCGATCTTCACATGTTTTCAATTAGGAATCCGCTGGCAAAAGTGTTTTAAAATCATACTACAAAACAAATTTATCTCATACAATACACTATCAACTTGTAATGGTTTTCTACTATGTGAAGTTGAGCTAACTCTAGCGAAAAACGTAATTTATGACCTACATTTAAAAAGCTACACCAGGGTGTAACAAATAAGATGAAACCAAGTTGAACCTCATTCAGCAGAAAGCAAGCATCAATCTTTTAAGCTCCCCATGTCCCAGAACGAACCACCTGTAGCGCTCACTCTCTATAAATTTATCATTTATTCCAGGTGAATTCACACGATATCCTGGCAAATCTCGCATCTACTGGAGATCAATCCAATTCCCAGCCTTGGTTGCCGCTCCCTTTGAAACTTGTAGCAAATTATCCGTTCACTTCGAATTTCAATTACTTCATTCATGCCCCCCCGGTCCGACCCCGACCGCCCGATGATTGTTTGTCTGACTGTAAAAAAAATCTCCAACTGTGCAGTTTTCCGTCGTCTATCTCACCATCGCACTACATTCGTCCGGGATCCAACATTTTCAAATTCGAACGGGGACGTGTGGCCTGCGACGCAGGACAATCGCAGTGGGTGGGCAACCAGGAAGAAACAATAAATCTGTCTCGGGGGAAATTTCACGGCCCACTGCCCGAAGTGATGTGAATTCTATCTACACATTTATCTTGTTTGCTTACTTACGTCTTTCGAGGCCCAGGGAGCTGCCGTTTGCAATTTCTCGCTTTCTAGGTCTATCTTCGCCCGAGCTGATGCGGACCTAAAATTCCAATTGAACCTGCTGAAGAGCAAATCAGCGTAAGGTCATCCCATTGGCAACCATTTGTAGAGACGATTGCCGCTCGTTTCAGGTCATGTGATTACGACCCCAATTGATTCACGAAGTTCTCTGATTACTTGAGTTTGATAACAATATATGTATCCTACAAAAACTTTTGACGCAAAGATTTACATCGCAGATTGGCAGTGATTCATTTTGGGGTAACCCTCACCGGTGCAACGAAGTTATTGGTATAGGTTAGCATTTCTTTCGTCGCTCGTTCAATTCCCGGTCGATAATTTGTAAATGGATGAAATTTACCCGCTCCAGTGCCGGTCGAGAACCAGAATCATCCCAAACGGTACTCGCCGTTAGTGTTCTGCAGTGCTGCATCTCTATAGTCTGACCTGAGCTGCGGGGAAGTGTACTCTTGTGTTCCAGGTCAGACCAGACAATAGAAGATGAAGTTTCAGCGCCGTGCACTCGTTCCGTCGAAAACTTTTAGAAAACACTGAGAAATAGCATTATCGAAAGTTCGACAGTGAAACCATTCAAGTCTCATGGGCCAGTAGATTTCGGAAGAGAAAATCGAAGCTCTTGGGAGCTCCTCGGAAAGGTTTTGTCGATTTTCAATGTAGTTAGCATTTGATGGAATGTGTAGATAAAGAATGAAAGTGCTGTAAAGGTTTCAAGGTTTAAACGAGTTCATCACCCTTATCAAACTAAGTCATAGAAAATAATAATTAATCATATTTTATAATAATCAGTAAAGATGGGCATCTTGGTTTTGAACAATCAATCTTCGGAATGTCATAATTTTTTTCCAGACGTTTCACCAACGTACCTTCTGCGACATCTTTTGGACGATATAAGGGGATCATCGCTTTAACGGCGTTGAAGTCACTTGCATGTTTGCATAATTACATGTTCAGATAAGTTAAAATACTAAATAATTACGATAATCTAAGTTATTACGATATCTGAATGTCCCAAAGAGTGTTTTTCAGTCAAACATGAGCCTCCCAGGGGAAACGTTAGGAAGGGTCTTGAAAACTGTTCAGCGGCATACAAGCATAAAAGCATATGGAGACGCATGGTACATTTGTGCGATGATTCATCTTGTGAATAAACTTTTTAGGTAAATTACATCTCATTATTTTTATTAACCTTTTGTCTGTGCTCTGGGGTCATATTGCTACATAGCTCAAAACGCCACGTAGGCCACGTAGCTCAAAACACTCCTCGATCGTCTTCCCGGATGACCAGCCCGACTGGCATCATGCTCGCTATCACGCAGGATGCGTCGTGCGATACCGTGCGGTAGACAGATACCATTCTGAGACACATCAAGCGGTTGGTGCTCTCCAGTTTCTGTAGGTAACTGGTTACCCCCAGTGCTTTTGACCGCCGTACCGAAGGATAGATGCGGCATCGCCTGTCAGTAGCCTACGTCTACTGGCGCACACCTTGGAGCTGTTGGACATCATTCTCGATAATCCCGCCACAGCAGTCGAAGCCTTCTTGCATGCATACTCGGCATGGCTACCGAAGGTGAGCTTGTCGTCTATGATGACCCAAAGAATCTTCAGACTCCGCTTTGAAGTGATCGCGACGTCTGATCGCCACGTGAACAACTGCATGTTGTGCCGATTTACGGTTAATGACGATAACCACCTCCCTCTTATGTTGAGCGAGCTTAAGGCCTCTCACACTCATCCAGTCCGCCACAATGCTGATCGTGAATGCTGCGGTTAGTTCTACTTCGGAAATCGACTCCCCGTAGACCTCTAGGGTTACATCGTCAGTGAAGCCAACGATCTTCACACTAGGAGGGAACTTTAGCTTCAGAACAAAGTCATACATCAGGTTCCACAGTACCGGGCCCAGGATTGACCCTTGCGGGACTTCTGCGGTAATGGGAACGCTTTTCTGATCGGCATCGATCTCGTATAACAGCACACGGCTCTGGAAGTAGCTTTCCAAAATCCGGTACAGTCTCACCGGCAGGCTAAGCCGGCGTAACGAGAGCGCGATGGCATCCCAGCTTGCGAATTGAATGCGTTTTTCACGTCCAGTGTCACCAACGACCAATATCGAATTCCTCGCTTTTTCCGTTGAATCGCTACCTCAACAGTCATTAGCACTGAGTTGACCGCGTCCACCGTGAACTTACCCGTCCGAAAACCAAACTGGTTGCTCGACAGGCCATCCGTACCCTCTGCGTACGGGGTGAGCCTGCTCAGGATGATCCTCTCGAGCAGTTTACCCGTCGTGTCGATCAGGCGTATTGGTCTGTACGCCGATGGGTCGCCTTCGGCAGCAGTACCAACTTCTACCTTTTCCATCTCCTAGGAAAACAACACTCATCTGGGCATCTCTACAGTGCTGGCCTGAACATGTTCGGGTTCGCTATGGTCGCTGCCTTGAGTGCGCTGTTTGGGACTCCATCAGGCCCTGGGGCTTTGTTCATCGCAAGGATATTAGTCACTGCGAGTAACTCTTCGTTCGTCACCGGAGCCACCATTTCGGTCACACTCCCAGCGCCTTGCAGCGCAGGAGGCCAGGGACTTGTGGTTCGGGAAGAGTACTTCGATAATCCTCGCCAACCGGTCTGGTGACCGTTCGAGGGGTGAAGAGCCCCCTTTGGTCTTGGCCATAACGATCCTGTAGGCGTCACTCCATGGATTCGCGTTGGCACCTTCGCACAGATTGTTGAAGCACGCTCTCTTGCTGCTCTTAATGGACTTGTTAAGGGCCAATTTCGCAGCTTGAAACACTTCACGGCGGACCGCTCTTACCTCATCGGTGCGGGATTATTGCGTCCTACGTCTAGTCTTAAAGCAGACTGATCGTAGGGCTGCAATTTCGGCACTCCACCAGTATGCCGGGCGTCTGCCATTTCTTAACAGGGCTTTCTTCATCATAATAGCGTCGCACGCGCGTTATAGGACAGCTACCAGCGCATCTGCGCTTAGACTGCCGGTGTTGGCCTCCAGTCCCAGGGCCGCAGTGGAAACTTCGTTGTCGAAGCGATTGGACTTCCACCCACGGACCTGAAAGGGATCACCCGCTCTCTTATGCTGCACACCATAGTTGATCTTGAAGCGAATCGCTAAGTTAAATTAAAATCTCCCGCTATAACAAACGGGTTCCGACCTACTAGGCAGGATGATAGCCTGTCGATCATCTGGTTGAATTGTTCTATTGGCCACCTTGGTGGGGCATAGTAGCTACAATAGAACACCCCATTGATCTTGGCTATCGCTACACCCTCAGCAGAGGAGTGTACAACTTCTTGAACCGGGTACCTTCCCGTTGTGCAGATTGCCGCCGACCTAGACCCGTCCGCCACCCAGTTGCCATTGTCGGCAGGGATGTTGTACGGGTCAGACAGGAGGGCGACATCGACTCCGAGAACGACTGCCACAGCAATTGCTGGGCAGATGCACTGTGGTTCAGGATCAGCTGTGTTAATTGCACGGCTTATTCCTATTGGCATCTCCGAAGGAACACGCAGACCCGCCCATAGCATGGTTCAAGGCCTGCTTCTTACTGGCGCAGATTAGGTACTCATCTGCCTTGTCGCATTCCTGCGCCTTGTGTCCCTCCTCGCCACATCGACGGCACATCTTGCTTCGGTCTTGGCCCTTGCAGTCATAAGACTTGTGCCCGGACTCAAGGCACCGGTAGCACCTGTTCACTGAAAGTGGCTGGAGCACGCTTACTAGGCATACTGACCAGCCGATCTCTAGCTTCCCTTTCTCAGTGACTTTTTTGGTTTCCGCCACCGGTAGTCTGAGACAGGATACCTACGTACCAAAGAGTCCCTTCTTAGACGTACAGAGGACCGCTCAACCTTCATGCCACACTGCTCTTTGACGGCAGAGACGACGTCTTCAGCGGTCATGACCTCGTCCAGTTGCTTACACTGGAGGGTCACTTCCGCACCCAACGACCTGACCTGGGCGCCGTCACCCAAGATCTCATGGGCCAGTTTTTGGTATGCTACCCCGCTGGATTGCGCGCCACGCTTTAGTACCAAGATCATCTTACCGTTCTTGGTACGTCTGACGCTGCGCACATCCTGGCTTTCAGCCGCTCGCAGCGATTTAATGACATCGGCGTACTTGTCCTTGGCGGTTTTCACCAGCAAGGTCTCGCCTCTGTCTTTCACCTTCTTTGCAGGTCGAGGGGTGCTTTTTACTGATCAGCTGCCAGGGATTTGCATCCCCTTGTGCGGATACCAATGGCCGGCTGGGGCCAGGTTGTGGCTCATCAACTTGCGCCTGTTTGGTCCCATTCACCTTCTTGGGCACACGCCCTTTGGGCTCCGGTGCACCATCCAGACGACGTTTGGCCTTTATGGTAGCGCGACTGGGTCGCTTCGAGTTGGGCGTTTTCTTGCCCTCGCTGGCCGTAAGGGCGGAGTCGGTCACCTCTTTGGCCGTAGTAACACCGGTAGGGGAGGAGAGGGCCTTAGTCTGTTATGTTATGTTATGTTATGTTGTTATCTATGCCTGCCTTGCTGACAATGGCCGAAGAAGAGGAAAGCTTGCTGTTTTCATGTTTGATTCCCATGAAATTAATTTCACTCTTCTTGGTGTTTTAGGAATTCTTCTGCAGTAGGTCTGGTGTTCTAGTGTTCAAACAATTCTTTTCCAAGTGGAGCAAACACACATTTCCCGATGCTACCGAATTCATACGATCATTATCACCGGCTACGAAGAATAACTTCACACTTCTTATACGACATAAAATGGCTTCTCCGCTGTTATGCATCTTTGTTTTTTTTTTCAAAATGTGGCAATTGAGCCAATGACGGTCCGTGGGATACACAAACATCGTGTATCAAGACCACATGAAACTATATTGCGCGCCATGGTACACCTCGAGCAATTTACAGTATCCGTGGAACGAAAACAGAATGAATTTTGAAGAATGAAGAATGGGAGTTGGAAGAAGCTAATTCGCACGATAAAGAACAATCTAAAAGCGATTTGTCCATCTCGCACTGCGAAGGATATAGAACTCCGCAATTTTCTCAACAAGTTCCAGAAGATCGTTAATACTCGACCTCTGACCCACGTACCAATTGACTAATACAATCTACACTCAGACCATACTTCTTACTCGGCTCTTCCAGCGGCGGGCAGATTTACCAATAGTATGATAACAACTGATCTTGTCCATTTTCAATCGCGAACAATGTGGGAAATTAAATCTCTCACTGAACTTGTTGCGAGAAAGCATGTAGGTACAAAGACATATACGCAGACATCATTTTTATTATTCAAGCTAAATTGATTGTTATAGTACCTAGAATGGACATCCGAGTTCCATATCAAAAGTTCATATATGAAATTATGATATCAACACATATTTTTTTTAAATAAAATACCGTGTGAACGTTTTTATTCTTTACTTAAGAGATTTTTAGCTCTAGGCTAGTTTATCTCTAGTGTTAACGTTGCCTAACATACGGCAGGACTCATCATAAACCAATCTCAGCATCACAATAGCTAATTATGCTATTATTCTATTCAATGGCGATGATAATTTATTGTGTAACTCCTTTTAAAGCACGACACGTTGCGTTGAAAGCGACAAAAGCTCATCGGAACCACAACAACGTCAACGACAACTAAGGTAGTGCTGGTGGTTGCCATGGTGAAATACCCCCAGGGGTGAGGCTACTGTTGCGGCAATCCACAGAATTGCACTCTTTACTGACCTCTCCGGAACTCATCCTCAAGTCTATCAACAGCGCACAGAGTACCAGGCCACGGTAGGAACCAACCAACTTGGCACTGAAAAGCGCTCACCCAGAGCTATGTTTGCACGGTGCTTGAATGTGACGCGAGGCACATGGAGGCTGGCCATACATAGCGGGCCTCAGAGTCGAATCTGTAGCACGCGGAGGCCATCAGTACCACCACCGCCGGGTCGACAGAGATGCATATTATGCATAACATTGCATTGCATACAATTCTCAACGACATAAGTTGCCGCCACTGCTAAGGGTATCCTGTGATGGTTTGAACTAGGGTAAAATTGTGACATGCGTTGAACAAATTCGAATTCAATAAAACCTGTACCTGACATACAATATACCCATTGAATACATTCAGCATTTGCACTAGTTTTTCAACTGCGATACAAGCCTCCACTTTGTAAGGCACGTAGTGACGCAAATCACGACTCAAAAATTTGTGTTTGATGAAATAAAATACAAAACAAGTAGTGTAATTGAAGTATTTTGGAAGTATTAATATATTTTGGACATCCTGCTGGCAAATGCCTGATTTTCTTCTCAGGTTTCTTTAAATAAAAAGTTATCTGTAATAGTGTGATGATGGTAGTATTATAATCAGATTGCTGAACCATATGCATGTAACAGAATAAACAAAGTATATATAAAAATATATAATGGTAAACAAGTTCGCTACAGTAAGTTGAATCTACGTCAAAATAAATAAACCAAAGTTGTACGTCACGGTGAAACTCCACCATTTTAGTTCAAACCATGGTCTGCTACCCTACAGCTTTTCGCTTGATACACAGCAGAAGCTACAGAAGCCTGCTCGAAAATATAGCAGCACTCGTGAACGTGAGGGTTTCCTCGTTAGTGCTGCTTCGACGATGATGTTGGCCATAAGTAGACTGAGCGAAGTCAACTACTGGAAGATGTGTTATTCGAGTGGATTTTGAGCAACAAAGTGAAGATTGGCGTTTAGCGGCGATGTTTTGGCGAAAGGAACACGATGGCAATCTTCAATCTGGCATGCTCGAAAGTTATACCAGACATACCGTAGGTTGAACCCAGCGAGAACGAGATGAACTTAAAGGTTCATAAAATAGTACATAATATGTATCTTGGATGCAAATAACTTTAACATCCTTCTCGGTAGCACGACCTAAGCATTCAATAACAAACAACTGGAGCCACTGGAAACGATTTAATTTTTCAAAATTGTACTTTTCCCTTAGTCTTTCTCGTATGCTAAGTATACATGAAGGCTAAATGTTCCAAAAATCAGCCTGGAGATTCATCTTCTTCTTCTTCATTCCAACTGGAACTTTTCAATTAAGTATTCTATTAGCATTTCCTCAGTTATTGAAAGCTTTTCTATTCCCGCCATTACATGAGTATGTATCTTGTGTGGCAAGTACAATGGATATGCCCAGGGTGTCGAGAATCAAACTCGCCATCTCCGGATTGTCAATCCTACGCCTTTGCATGCAAGGCTACTGGAGACTTGTTTGTTATCCAGAATGCATTTTTTGTTCTAACTTTATCTCGAAGATTGTTTCTTTCATTATCAAATAATCTTACCCAACTGTACAGTCACATTGGAGTTGCTGCAACCAAATCGATCTGAACTGTGCTACTAAATTCGTACGCGGTAAGAAGATGTTGAATGCATTCTTGAAGTAAAAAAATGTCACTTTCCATGGGGCAAATAAATTCTCGTAGTACGAAACATCCCTAACTATTATTTCTCGAGCCTTAAATTTATAATCTGACTACAGCCGAAAGGGAAACACAAATGCAGTTGCCATTGATCAAGCACCATCGTTTGCAGCATCCCAGCGCCGATAGCAAATATCGAATCGTTTTCTTCCGGAGAATTAATTTTCCACTCTATTCATCGACCGAGCCGCAGTCGCCCGACAAAGATCTCTAATACGCAGAACGCTATTATTATTTATTCAGCTCAGCGATTAAAAGAAAATATTCATATTTCACATTTTCCCCCAAGGGCTCTGTAATAAAAGCTTTCTCTTGTTTGGTGCACAGATTCACCAACCGGAGCAGTGCAACCACCGTCGAATGGAGCAGCAGTGCTGCCATCACGAATGGGCTAGCAAAAAATCAAATGAATTTTAACAAAGAGACCACCCAAAAATGAGACAGAACCTTTCAATCCTGACGACTTCATTCTCTTCCACCATAGAACGCAGAGCCGCAATTGAAAACCACCGTTGCAGAAGGAATACAAAATTAAATTAAAATAAAGTGATTTTGGTTCCTCTGTCGCCCCATCTCCGGAAGAATGACTATCGTTGTTCCTTTTCGTCGAGATTGGTATGTTTTGTGGGTTTTTTCGGCACATAGAAAAAGACCATCGGACCAACCGGGAAAAATACCTAGAAGCCAACCGGGTAGGGGCGGACTGCATCGCTCGGACATAAAGCAGCTTACGCTCAATAAACGGTTTTGAATGAATGTAGAATAGCTATAATTTCCGACAATCGTTTTTTAGGCATCGTTTCCACAAGGCAGTTGGGACGGTTCAATTGGATCTACCCCTAGAAAATGCATTTATTCAGATATATTTGATATAATTTTTATTAGGGAGATCCTTAGCCTGAAACAGATAGCAAAACAGGATTTGTTGCATTTTACCTTATTTTATTCGTAAGGATCTCTTTAAATTGGCGTATTTGATGTTGATTTTCGAAATAGTCATATATTCGAACTATTTTGGTTAACTAATAGAGTTTCATACCCCCTCCTGGCCTAACATGCGTACAAGTGCATCAATTGATTGATATCAACAACAGGAAGTAACTATCCCTGAATTTTGTAGGCGATGTAATATTCCAATGGGGTTTACTTCTGCTTAAAAAGTAGCTGTGATTTGAATGACTCAAATTACCGAAGTGCAGCACGGTCACAGCGATTGCTTTTCCGTCGCACTTCAATTAAATTCCCAGCATAAGCAATTTTGCGACGTGAACAAAAATATGTGCGAGACATGCCAGCGTGATACCAGATGGTATTAATCATAATAATTCGTATTTGTTTGAGAAGATATATTAAATCATTAAAATTCATTTTCAAAACCAATTCTCACTCATTCTCACGAGCAGAGAATGCTCCCTCACGCTGATTTTTGCCGAGAAATCGGTTTGCGGAAAAAAAGGCGTGATGATAACCATTTCTCACTCACTACCAGTGCAGCGAAAAGTTGATTTGCTCTTTTTCTCACTCCTTTCTTCCTTTTCGTGCCATCACCAATTGCAAAAAGAGTAGCCTTTGTGGAACAAACAACCTCATCCATATATGCAGTCAATGTGGTGGTATGGCTATAGTGACCACGTCCCTTTGCCATTTTTGTTGGTGTTCTAGTTTCGAATCTCGTCGCGGTCATAATTTTTTTTGAAATTGCGTACCGAAAATTTTCGCAAAAGTGAGTGAGGCGTAAAAGTGATGAAACGGAAAAAGAAATTCATCAAGTAGGCACGATTTTCGATTATCGTCAAGGTTCGCTCTAGTGAAAAAAGAGGAGGAAAAGAAGTGTTTTTCACTACAAAATCCGAAAAAAGACTCCCCTCCGATCCGAAAATCGCTTGATTTCGTCTCATCGAAACGAAAAGTACGAACCCTGTTCAAAACAATATTAGTTTCACTTTTTGAAATTGAGAGAATTATAAACAACAAGATGGCGTCACCGTATTAGATGAACGATGAAGGATTATCTTCGTATTAAAAAGTTACTGGCACGGTGTGGCAAGAAATAATTGTGCCGAAGTGCCTTTTTTTGTTGTAAAATTTAAGATTTTTTTTATCAATTTTATTATTGGTTCTAGTGATAAAAAGATCGAAAGAATATAAGTGTGCGAAAAAATATTCATTATGCAGTAAATTATAGCTTCAAATAATGACTTTATCGAGAGCTGTGGCGAATCCCAGGTTGGTGTTTATTTGATTATAGTCGAAAAGACCCCAATTTGGATGAAACGCCCTAGTGGGACTAACCTACAATGTACTATGCGTCCCCATGCCACGGTCCATACCAGCTACTCCGGCACAGTGGTGTTGCGACGAAGGGCGAATATTTGAATTTTTTTTAAATTATTTTCTATAATTTGAACAATCAGAAGTGGAATCAATATGTAATTAATATTCAGTATTGTGAGCGGTAGACTTCTTAAATAATATCTAACATAAACTTAAGGTTTTTAAATAGTATAAATCTTTTTCACTCCCAAAACGTACTTTTTATAGAGCGCTTGTAGACCCATAGTATTATATACCATTCGATTCAGCTCGACAAACTGAGCAAATGTCTGTCTGTCCGTGTGTGTGTCCGTGTGTGTGTGTGTGTGCGTATGTGTGTGCACATTGAAACATTAGCCAATTTTTCTAGTACTAAACCTGAATCGATTTTGCTACAACAAGTTGCATTCGATGGGGAATGTTTTCTTCTTGTTCACTATTGAGTTTCATAATGATGGCACTTCTCAAAAAATAGTAAATATTCAAAGAGTTATGAGACATCATTATTTCGTAACAAATAAGCTATCAATCGATCTAGGTTATGTTCTCCCAAGACACAATTTATTCGAAACCGGCACACTGACAGCATAGAATACACAGCTTACACGGAAGAAAAAACTTCACAAAGAAACATAGAAACCCATTAATGAGTTAAAAAGTACCTATTTTAAGATTTCATGTATACACTGAAAATTCTCGTTTATTTTTTCAAAATGACC
Organism: Armigeres subalbatus; assembly: GCF_024139115.2. NCBI lineage: Eukaryota > Metazoa > Arthropoda > Insecta > Diptera > Culicidae > Armigeres > Armigeres subalbatus. The sequence goes on from NC_085139.1 coordinate 166,229,385, forward strand.
TAAGAAACATATTTTCATCTATGAATTTTAATATTGCGATCAACAGACCAATATGATAGCTTTTGATTGCAGTACACAAATTAATTCATGAATAAAAGGTGACATATGTTCTTTTTAAAAGTTAAGCGTCATTTCTGCCATTTCTTTCCCCTATGGGCCGATGTGAGCAGTGAGAAGTGAAAAGTGAGACGTGAGAAGTGCGAAGTGAGGAGTGAAAAGTAAGAAGTAAGAAATGAAAAATGAGAAATGAAAAATCACCAGATGATCCGAAATGAAAACAAAAATGTTTTTCCAAATTTAATCTAGACTATCCTTTGAAAAGAGCTGAAATTTTTTTGCTAATATTTTCAAATGGATATAATAGAAAAACGACGCATCCTACAAAAAAGTGTTGTATGGGTGACCATTGCAAAATCAGTCAAACTTTCTAGTGAAAATATCGGAAACAATCCAAATTGAGCCCTACGCTGAAAAAAATCAGTTTAAAAATTTTAAAGTCGATTTGCGAAAAAACGCCCTTTTTTATTTAAATGAAATTTTGTCTCAAGATAGGTGATTATGTTCCCTACCAACCGTCCATACATCGCAAGCTGGGCACTCTTAAGGAAAAAAAGTTTTTCTAACAAAAACTTTTTTTCTCGTCCAAATCGAAAAGGGCGTTTTTTTGCAAATCGACTTTTAATTTTTTAAATCGATTTTTTTTAGTGTAGGGTTCAATTTTGAGTTTTTCAAAAAGTTTTATTAGAAAGTTTGACTGATTTTGCGATAGTCACCCATACAACACTTTTTTGTAGGAAGGGTCGTTTTTCGATTATATCCATTTGAAAAAATCTGTAAAAACAAGTTTGACCCTTTTCAAAAGATAGTCTGAATCAAATTTGAATAAACTAAGTATGCACTTTTCTTTTAACTGCACTTCTTAAATATTGACCAATAAATTTACAAAAAGTCAACTTAAACAATCAGAACACTTGCAAGTTCCCCAAAGTTCTATTTTGGCTTTACGCATTTTATTACATTTCCCGCATAACTTTTCAAAAGGACCTAAGTACATTTTTTCATGAATTCTCGCTTAGCTTTTCAAAAGGACGTAAGCAACATTTTTTCATGAATTAATTTGAATACTGCAATCAATATTGTGATTCTCGAGATATTATAGCATTTTGCTCATTCACCTCTGCCTCGCTTAGTTGTGCGCCGCTAAGGTATTGTGTCATATTATGGTATTTTACTCAATTTAAGTGTAGAATATTACATCACAAATTAAACATAATTGCACTACTAATATCCACTTAAACAATATCCCGAACGCAACACAGGCGAAAGTAAAGCAAAAACTACTAAACTTCGAACAATTTCACTTAAAAATATCTTTTCGTAAAGGGACGACAATATGCTACATACCTTACAAGCGAATGTGGAAAAGCTTACCGAAAGCTCACATCTATTTGACATTGGTTTATTTACTTTTTGCATGGCGCACAACTCGGCGCATGGGACCCGGCGCGTAACTGGTGAGCCAGTATGCTAATTTTAGAAAAGAATCGCAATAGCTTTCATGTTGTTCTGTTGATTGCAGTACTCAAATTAATTCATGAAAAAAATGTTACTTAGGTCCTTTTGATAAATTATGCGAGATCTATAGTACAGCAGAAAGTCCATTGCTGATAAACGTTCATTTCGAACAATACACCGCAGATTGCTGGTTATTTTTTTTGACATAGCGACTACTTTAACGAACTATTTAAGGAACAGCTACTTTAACCGACCGTGTCCATTTAGCAAGTACGGTGTTGAACATAATCTGGAGATTAAAATAACACTTAATAAAGTTTAAAAAAAACTTAGCAAGTAACCGCACAATATTGAGTAAAACAAATTAAGGGTGTAGCATTTCTGCATGCGGTGAATGAATTTCGCACCGTGTATATAACTGACAGCATGAATGTTTGTGTTGCTTCTTTCGTGCTTTATTGATGATGCTAACCTCTCAAGCAAAGTTTTCCAAAGCTTCAAATGTGGAACACGAAAACTAATGGACGAACACACACGCGCTAGAGACCCGAAGCCGATGACTTCAGCCGCTCGCCTCAACACAGCTGTAAAAGTTTCGTCGTTGGAAATAAAATCGCATACCTACGTACATGCTTTCTCGTGCGCTCGTTACGTTTGCTGCCATTTTGTTTCATGCTTTGGAAGGAAAGAAGAGGCGTGTCATTAAGGCTAACTGCTTTTTGGTTTGGGTGGTTTGGTTGGTTTGGGTGGAATGATGGTGTAGTTTGGGCATATGGGTGATTTGAACATAACGTTCGTTTTCATACACCTCCTTATTTCCATATTATGCGGCTTTTTTTTCATTTATATTTATGTGAATTGTTGGTTTCATTTTCACAAATGTACTTGTACAATTATTACACAAAGGGATGCAAAATCAATGTATGACATACAACTATGTAGTATTATTAAACTTTAATATTACATTGGTGAAAAAACACTACGTGGGAATCAGGAAAGTTGGAAACATATCGAATTTTAATCCATATGTATTTTTCAAAACGCGCCGTTGCGCTAATCATTGTATTTACTATCGCTAATCATTGTACTACCGCACGATCGCATATTTGTAACATATGCATTTTTTCCTTTCTCGTACAACAAAGTTGTACCGAAAGGCTATATGATTGCTAAAAAAAACTTGATAGAAGGCCCGGAGACCCATAGTGTTATATACCGATCGACTCAGCTCGACAAACTGAGGTGACGTCTGTTTTTTTGTGTATGTGTACAAATTTTGTAGGCACACTTTTTAGAACTTAGAATTATCCGATTTACTCGCAACAAGTTGCATTCGACGGGGAATTGTTTGCTATTGGAAATGGGCCCGATCATTGCTTTTCGGAATTATTGAAAAATCATTGTTTTTCCCCAAAGGTCCCCCTTGAAAATTCAAAGAACAATTTTTTTTGAATGGTGGCAAGGCAAAAATATTAAAAATGATGGAAAAAAATGTGATCTATTCCCCCAAAGAGCTTTTTTGACCTTTCTAATGTGATTTTTTCAATATATTTTATAATGCACGAGAAAGGCATCATCACTGCTAGGTGGATTAATCTGGGTTTTTTTTGTGAAGTGAGACGGTGCCTATGTGCCTAAGTTATAATTTACACTATGCCAAATAGAAAGAATAGATTCCGATCTATCTTATAGTTAGCTCAGTTGATCCAAATATGTTGAGTAAAGAAAGTATTAGTCTTATCCAATTTCAAAGTCAACTACAATTACGCCTATTTGAGAAAAAGTCATATATTAAAATTAAAGAAAAACGCTCGATGCACAAGTCCTCTACTGTAAGAAGATAATATCGAACGACATTCTCTCTTTCTATGCACATTTGATTGAGGTCAAGTCAAAGTTGACCATATTTCAAAACTAAGTCGCGCTTAAAGGTTGTCCTTGCCGTCTGGGTGGCTCTTGAGGTGGTATGGCTAGCTTTGCTTATTAGATACCTCGAATTTCATCATTTAATTCTGTATTTCTTGGAGTTTCGAATGAAGAAATTATTTCTGGATATTCCTGTTTGGGTGTAGGCTTAGTATATAAGTACATGCCAATCTACTCCCATGCGAGTGGTAGTTTGAAGAAATAAAAATTTTGCATTTGCAATTTCCAAATCAATATTAGCAATAAACAATTATAAAATTTTCCACAAAATAAATATTTTTTTCCACAAACAACTATAAACTTCACACAAAAAAATCAATAGAGGAAAATAAAATATATTAAAATATCCTAGTCTAGTATAGTCTACTCATACACAGCCAGTTTGTGCTGGAATCCTGGAAAGTGATAGATTCGACTTACTTCAATTATGTAATCATGGACAGTACTGTGTTGTTTAAAATACATGTGAGAATCACATGCTGAAGGTCACTTGGCCGAAAGATGTTAGACTGAAAATACCATTTGGACGAACAGACCATTAGGCTGAAAGTCATTTGGCCGAAACGGTCATATAGCCGAAAAGGTCATTTGGTCGAAAGGGTCATTTGGCTGAATAACCATTCGAAAAAGTAATTTGGCCGAATATGTCATTTGACGAAAAGATCATTTGGGCGAATAGGTCATTTGGCCGAATAGGTTATTTGGCCGAACAAACACGCAGTACACTGAAACCCAAAACTATCTAAAAGTGGGATGTTTTCACTCATAACTGTGCGTTGAGCCAATAAGTAGAATGGATATTCCAGCACTTGACTTTAACCACATGCAAACAATTTACCCAAAGTGGACTATGATTGGAGCGCAGCCGAGTTATAATCGTTGCGGACGGGAATAGGGGTGCTTTTCAAATGATCATCCTCCCTATATAAAAATTTACAAAATTATAACAAACTTTCATAACACTGAAAACAAAATAAAACTTATTATGTAATTAGACATCTTTCTTGTAGTTTACAAAATGATCCAATGCTCAATCTAGTCCTTACAGCTAGGGTGACCATATTATATCCTTCCAAAGGAGAACGTTCATCCAAATCTTAGCGAAAAAGGAGGACATTTGGTTGAAAAAGGAGGACATAGTAAACAAAATACTAAACACAAAACTTCTTGTGTCTGACTTCATTAGATTTTTTGCAGACTAAATTTGATTGGAAAAATCGAGACAAATGCGACATAAAAATTAATTAAAATGAACAAAAACAAAGAACGAACTCACCATCTTCATACATAGTGAGATTCTATTAAAAAGGGCTTCAAGTAAACACTTCAACACTATTGATATTATAGTCAACAAGTGAAGTTGACTAAAATATCAACAAGTCACATTACTGACGACTCTCTCTCTCTCTCCCCTCTCCTTATCCTGGGAGACATGAACGCGTACCACCCGGCCTGGGGCGATCTAAGGTCCGATCCCCGTGGTTTTGACTTACTGGAAGCTTTTGAGTCTGCTAACCTCGTGCCAATGGTTCACCAACCTTCTTCAACGGCCACTCGGTCACCGCCATCGACGTGACTACCGCCAGTAGATCCATTCTCCCCGTACTTAAGTGGGAAGTGTCTACCGACGTTTTAAGGAGCAACCACTTTCCAATAACGGTCACAACGCCTCCCCTCCTAACACCTCCCGGAGGCCAAGATGGCGATATAACGCCGCCGACTGGGAAGCCTACGACCACCACCTCCGACGCGCTCTTGAGAACAGCACTCCGTCAACATTACCTGATTTCGCCCAGGTCGTCTTGGATGCTGCTGGGTCATCTATTCCACAAACCAGCAGGTCGTCAATCGCCCAGCCTTTTTCTGCCGCCAATGCCCTATTCCTGGACTTGATCAACCAAGCCTGGTCGGACCAAATCTTTCCAGAAGATCCCAATACCGAAGGATAACATCTCTTCTCGGGGTGCCTCAAAATACCGCCCTATGTCACTAACCTTTTGCGCCTCTCAGGTTGTCGAGAGACTAGTAACGGTCGTCTACGCGAAAAACTCGAGGCCGAGATTCGGCTTCCAACATCTCGAAGGTGTTTAATCGGAACTGGACACCATTAGTTTTGCAGCAACTCAGCGATTATGGTTTCTCGGGCGATCATTCCAAGTCGTCATCGGTAATCAGTCTTTCAGAATCTACCAGTAGGTTCCCACTTTATAAGCGCAGAGTGTGCCTGAGCGCTTAGTAGGAAGCCAACTCTGCGTTTGTTTTAGGAGTGATTAAATCAAGGAAACAGTGGGAAAAGATTAAGTGAAAAATCAAGTGCGTGTGTATGTGTTTGCTCCGAACGTTCGGAGTATGCGGTTAGTATGCGTTCGATAAAAACGCGAATGTCGGTCTAGGAAAAAAGCAGCTTTCGGCGTTTTTCCAGCAATTCCTCGGTAATTGTTAGTTTGGATAAGTGAAAAATTAATATGAAAATGTAATGAATATGCAATGATTGAGGTAAGTCGACAAATAGCCCCAAAATATTGAATTTAGTTCAAAACTTTATTAGTATTAGTGCGGATTCGAATAAAATCATCGTCATCATCGGATTGATTACGGTTTATAGAGCCTTAAATTGATTTTTGTCAATGATTAACGACTATGATTAGATTAACGATTATGATTAATGAATAAAATGTTTGAAGTAGGATTAACAATTGCCGATCGTGATTAAATATTGACACAATATGTGTGTGATTATTAACGATCGAAATGATCAATGATTAATGACCATGAATAATCCAATTGAATTGATTTGTAACGTTTGTCTAAGGCTACCAGATAAGGTTATTAAAAAGTATAAAAATTTTATGTTTATGATAACAGAATAATGAATAAAAGCGATATATGCAATAATCAAGATTGATGATTAATGAATAAACGCAAAACAATTATGTATATGATTAGTGAATAATGATTAAATGTAAAATTCTATTATTAACTATTAGTGAATAATGATTAAATCGTATTTTTTGTATGATTACAATTAATGAATAATGATTAAATGACCCATTATTCATTAACCATGATTAAATCTATGATTAATCGCTAATGCTTTGTCCTATTGGTCGCCGTCGGAGACACACCTGGACGCAATCATATTAAAGCGCAATCCGTCTCAAGTGCCGTTCTCTGTTGGGTCACCTCGGTAGGATTTAGCATGACCGCCATTAAACGCGTACGCGGTCACGCATGTCGATGGAGGCACCAACAGTCAGAACTGTGTATCAAGTTTGGGGAACACTACATCTCCAACCGTAAAATTGTTAAAGTACTCGGCGTCTTCATCTACCGTGGCCTCACATTTCTGCCTCATTACCGCTCCATCTGCCGTACCAGCGTCAACTTTATCAAAACCCTTCAAAGCCCCACAGGACCAGCAACAGGTGTACTCGCCTCCGCATTGGCGAAGCCATTATATACAGTCATCTTCTGTACGGTCTCGGCACTCACCTGCGTTGCATACCTCAACCTCCTCAACGTCCTGTCTCCGACCTTCAATAGCTATGTTTGAATCGCTTCCGGTCTCCTACCCTTCACACCTGCCGAGTCTGCCTGCGCCGAGGAAGGCATCTTGCCACTTCGCGACCGCGTTCTGGTTGATATATGCCTCAAGACTGCTTCCTTCGCCGCTTCTACTGCCAAGAATCATAGGATCCCTCTCCTTATTTAAGGGAACCGGATATTGCGTGCGGTGGCTGGAGCCAGGATTTACTGGCATGGAGCAAGGAGCTGGCACTCCTCCAAAGCTAATATAAATAATTCCATCGCGAGACGCTTGAGAGGAGACAACACGGAGGCTCTTCACAGATCGGTTGCCGAGTTGCTGAACACGGAGTACAGGAACCACAACCATCGCTACACCGATGGTTCCGTTTCAAGACAAGGGGTCGGCTTAGGAGTCACAGGTAGTAACCTAACAGTGACAAAAAGTCTTCCCAAGCAATGTAGCATTTTCTCGGCTGAAACCGCGGCCTTGCCTATCGCTGCCACTACACCCTCCGTTAAACTAAACATAGTCCTGACTGACTCCGCCAATGCAATTACTGCACTTCAAAGCGATCACCCAAAGCCAAACCATGGATTTAGGCTATTCTCGCCAAAGTACAAGAATCGACAACCTTCGCCTGGATTCCGGGACATTGTGAGGTGCCAGGGAATGTTACAGTCGATAATCTGGCTGGTGCCGGTCACCAAGGCCGACGTTTTACCACGTCGGTTTCCCTGGATGACGCGAAAACCAGGATAAAGAAAATCGTCAGTCAGGATTGGAAGAATGAGTGGGTGGCTTCCAATTCCACGCTGCTACGTAAGGTTAAGGGATCAACAGCTCCCTGGAATGACATGCCCAGCCACAGGGACCAGCAGATCATCACTCGTCTTCGAACCGGCCACACCCGTTTTTCGCATAACTTCGGTGGTAGTCCTTTCCGAAATGTTTGCGAAATATGTGAGGTGCTGAATACCGTTAAACATGTGATTTGCCGGCGTCCAAAGTTCGAAGCTCCCCGATCCAGCTACGGAATCCCCTCGAGTATCCGAGACGCTTTGGCTGATGATATTGACAGTCCATCAGCCCTTGTTTGCTTCCTCAAAGACGTATTTTCCAGGTGCTTTAAGACCTACCCCTCTCAGTGATCGAACGGAACTTTAACTGCAGCTCTTTGATCAGCTGAGGGGGGCTTCAACCTCCTTCAACTTGCTCTTTCTCCCCTCCCACCTGCATTGCTTGGATTGATTCACACTTTCGCAAATACGAACATCCAGATTGCTTTTTCCGAAGAATATATCTTCTGATGCCACTGCTGGGTATCAAAAAGCTGGCATTTCAAGCAACATCCCAAAGAATTTTAACAAGAAAAACTACTATGTAATTTTTGTTTGTTGGAAATAACACAATCATCGCATACGATTTTTGTTTAACAGTCAGCAATAGAGAACTCTCAATTGTTGCTTGTAGTAGTTCGAAAATATTTTGTGGATAGCTACAACTTCAAAGATTTTCATGGTGACTTTGAAGCACCGTGGGTTGAGCGCAATGGGATTTCCAGATGACTATTAGATGAATGAAGTTATGCATTCAAGAAAGATTACAATTGTTTTTTTCTTTTCATGTAATTTTGTAACGTTTTGTTTGATCACGTAGGGGAAAAGACGGCTTTAGCAGGTTTTAAATAAAACAAAACCTGCCAAAGCCGTCATTCCCCCTATATTGTTGGAAGAATTTTCTTTTTATACCCGTCTTTGTATTGGGGTAGTAGAACACAGTTTCAGTCCAATCCATGTTTACTAAAACATTTTCTACAAATAGTAAATATGCCCAATGAGTTGAAATCCATTATGGCACATTTTTAGATTTCTTCAAATCATTTTGGAACAGACGTGATAACATTACAAAGTTGGGAAAAAATCAAAGATTGCAACCATGTCGGCTGTTTTTCGCTTCATATATTCAGGGGAACGGACTATGTCGTACATGAGTATGCGGGTAAAAATACAATTAGTTCACATACAAAGCGCTAGATTCATAACACTGAGGTCGCTTTGGTTGATTTTTGATCCAAATGTTGAACGGCTGAAATTTTCGTCTCTTGTTGTACACCATAAATATTGCACACAATAGGCGAGGATTTTATCCATTTAACATTTGACGCTTAAATTTGGTACCCCATTTTTAGTTTAGTCCTATCACATAAATTACAGAAATGCACAGAAGACGAAACATGGGTTGAGTGATGTGCGTTGTCCGGGGTCGGATGTAGTTGTATGTTTTGAGTTGGCATTGCGGCGAACGTCTCGATGATATTGTTCACCTTTTTATTTAAATAATTTATTTCGGTTTCACAGGTCATTTGGTGTTTGCAGCAGAGATCAATCTCTTCGTCTTGGATGGTCTCAATAGAGCTATTGGCATAACGAGCAGTCAGGATTTGCAGAAATCGTTCTCAATAGATAAGGGGCCCCATACACACTCCGACATGTTGTACAACTTTGTACTGTTGTACTGTTGTACTGTCCATCAGTCGTACAACTTGCCTACAGACGGTTAACTTTACTCCAACTGTTCCGAATCATAACAAGTCATGATAACAAATTTATCAAACTTGTATACATGTTGTTACCGACGATTTCGGTTACAATAAATAAGGCCCCACATATTTTGGGAACAATAATTGAAAATGAATAAAGTATAAAGGTTGTGAATTAAAATTGAAGAACTATTCTATTCTATTGTAAACTTAATCAGTATCTTATCCTATTAAAATTCAATACAAAATGTTATATAAAAATATAAATCTCTTGCATTGTATAAAATAAAAATGTGAATTTGAATTTGTTAAACAAAAACGGTACCCCTCGAGGAACGCAAACTTTTGTCGAACGGGATGGATCCGGAGAAAGGCTGGAGGTTGAGGAGGAATGAGTAAAAGAGGAATGAGAGAAGAGTTGAGTTTTTTTTTATGAGGGATGGTTAGAAAAATTGGAGAACCTCATTCATTCGAGTCCGGGTTTGGAAGCAATCAAGTCGTTTTTGAAAAAGTTCCTTACAACTTTTAAACGGTTGAAGTGTGAGAATTGATGAACAGTTGAGTGCGGGATTAAGTTGGGAATTCTTCCCTGGTTCCGAGCAAGTTACGCGCTCGATGTGTAAGGTCCGGATTACTATTGTGATAGTGAGTGAATCCGTAAAATCCTCGCGAAAACTCAACGGGACGCTCCGGATCACGCCCCGCCGCTTCCAGGCGTGCCCCCGGATAATAAAATACCCGGCCACACTGAATCCCGACCCTACCGTTAACAGTTCGCAGAACCTAACCGTGTCACAAACGCGTGGCGAAAACAGCCCTGTTAGCGGCATTCATCACGAACATCTACCAGCCCCTCGCCTGGAAAAACCAGTGCCCTAGTACGAGCGGGAGCAAGTCTGACAGTCCACGGCGGGAACCAAGCCCACCACCAAAGCTACAGCAACGTAGGTCGACATTGTGGAATACCTCCCACAAAGCCAGGCGGGCTTTGGGTTGATCGTCCTAACCCCGATTGTATGACGAATGTGCGTACCACGTGCGCAACCAGGTATGTGATCGTTTTCCTTCTCCTCCTTGCATCGACAACACATCAAAGGGCCCCAACGAAGCAGCTGCAAATTCAGAATAGGAACCACAAAAATTGTGAACCCAAACATAGAATAACTCAATCCATAACTTTTACAAAAATAAATAGAGCATTCCCACAGTTAATTTGGCCTTGCATGTTGTTCGCTGGTTGGCAGGTAAGTAGGAGGTTGTTCTGTCTTCCGTGAGGTCCAAAGCCGACCCTGAGAAAGCACCCAAGGTGAGCTGGCCGAGGCCTGTGGACGTCGGCACCACAGGACGTGAGGACTTCCACGATGATAAAAAGGTGTGAAAAACAGAATCGGATAGGCAGCCCCACCGGAAAATGATGATTCTCGCTCATTTCGTGTTGGGGAGCGCACGGCTGCCACAATGCACAGTGGTTCGCTCCAGAACAAAGGTTGGCCAAAACCTCAAAATGTCCCTAAAATAGGTTTTATGTTTGTATTGTGATTTTTTGATGGTCTTTATCACATACAGACTTAAAGATGGGTGTTGGAGCTCTACTTTGGCAATATACAGCCGTGTTTTTGGCATCCCTGGGGTAGTAAATACTTTCATTTTACTGCTAAATTCGCCTTTTGAAAACAGATCGTTTCGCAACAAAGACTATCTCACTTGCTATAAAACTAGTTAGTACTATTCCATTTAATTCCACCACTTGATTGTTACTTTACAGAACCGTATTTCGACTTTAACAGTAAGGCCGTCTTCAGTGTCTCTCACTTGACTCAAGTGGTGGAATTAAATGGGATAGTACTAAGCGGTACTAACTCGTTTTATGACAAGTGAAAATATTCCACAAAAACGCTATTAATAATTTTCTTATCAAAAGTCTTGTTTGCTGAATACTGTGCTAAGACAAGACAAAACAAATAATTTTATGCTGTGCTAAGACAAAACAAATAATTTTATTCGGAATATCCTCAATTATGGAATATTTTTGACAAAATGTTGTATTTAAATTGAATCAATTAATTTGAATGACAAACGAACAACTTTTATTGCCACTGTATACTCACATTTGTATTCTTTATAAGGTACCCCGGGGCAAGTGGGACCTAAAAAAACGCTAGTTCAGCAAAATTGTTAACGCATACTTATAAAACACGATATTTCAGAACATTAACCACGCATACATCATTATATGCTTCCGTTGTTGAAGTGTAGACGTGTTGTAAGCCATTTATTCAATTACAAAAAATATTGGTAGTGAAAGAAATAAATTCACCTGTAGGACCCACTTACCCCTTCAAACGGGGCAAGTGGGACCTATTCTGTTTTATACTGTCGAACTAAACTAATTAAAGGAATCTACAATGTTCATGTTACTTCTGAGTCGTAGTATTTTCAGATCATGGATGGAGGTTTGTTGCTTGTCGGATTTTTGTTTTTGCTACAAGGAAGGGATTATAATTTTAGCAAATATGAACACCAGACAGCAACTACGCAACTTTTGTCGCAACTACGTCGCGACTAGTGCGCATCATGGCGCACGCCGGTGGCATAGATGCGCACTAGTCGCGATCCAGTTGCGACATCAGGAAATAAGGAAAAACTCAATCGTCGTGAGAGCTCACTTAGATTTTAAACTGGAAGCACAACATAAATTTGTAATAGAACGAAATTGCCAATTTATGTGTTGAGCACTTTATTTATCTGAAAATCTGTAAATTTGATGCGCAATTTGAAAATAACAAAACACAAGACAAATTTTGTTGACCTATCGTTGAAGAAATAGATTATTTACACTGTAAATGGAAAAATATCGCATTGTTATAACTATTGCGGGAGATAATTTTTAGAGTGAATTCTGTATTATTGTTAGTCAGCTGTACAATACTATTTAACAGCGAAACCAACAATAAGCAAACTACATCTGATTCAGATCCATATGATATATGAGTGTCGAAGTTATTTTTCACTAGACAACGATTTAAAAACAATTAAAAGGGCTCTATCGAAATTGTTGTTCAAATATGTCCCACTTGCCCCATGTATGTTAAAACTAAAGGGTAAGTGAAAATTGCAAATTTTGGCTTAAATTAAAACTTATAAATCATTTTCGATGTCACACAAATATTTTATTGCTCAAATTATTCACCTTCCACATCAATGATAAATTCAAAAACGACTATTATGGTGGAAATCCATTGAATTAAAATATAAGTATGGAATTTTCCCGGTAGTCTAAAGTCATGATCAAGCAATAGCATTAGCATGGTGCCTCAAATGGTTTTGATTCTAAATATTTTTGTGTGGGCTGTATTCGTTGATAGTCCTGCTTCATCTTTCTAGAAGATTGTTACCACTAAAAACGTTTATCGATTGATCAGCAGCCATAGTACCCACTTACCCCGTATTTTCACTTGCCCCGGAGTACCTTATTCTTGATTCGAAACAGGCTTTCTTTTTTGCTCATTTCAAGGTAGGTATCTCTCTTTTCTATAATTATGAGCACTAGCAGAATAACTATTTTCACAAATATGAGACAGTTCAGCTTTTCAGTTCAAATCTCAGAACCAACATTCTCTATTGCTCAGTGCAAACATTCTCTATTGCTGCTAAGAAGAGTGTGTTACAGCTCAAACATTTAAACTTGAAACTCTTGATATGTAGAATCACTTTAATGGCAAAGTATTGAACAATGCCAATTTGCTAAAAAATACTAAGAATTTTCATTTCATTTTTTGCTTTAGAAAAGTTTTCAGCATGATTACGTAATTCGGATTATTAAACATAAACAAAATCCAGACAATAAAATTCATTTGAAAGAATATTAAAATTCGTAGATTCGCAAATGTCAGGAGAAAGTTTTGGAAGTAAGAAATTTTGTGTTTTGTAACTTCTAGCCGTTTGGGAAGAAAACTACTCAATAATTTCATTTACAGCAATAAAAATATTCAAATAAAAGTATACAAATGATTCCGTCATTGAATTATCGCTTTCATTACACATGTTTTAAATGTTATATAATTATATCAAACGTTTCAACTTCAATCAAATAATTAAAAAAAGGCATTTTTAAGGTTCTTGTGAACAAAAAATGCGCATTTGAAAGGTTTTAGTTAGAAATAGACCAAAAATACTATGTACATTTCGAACTAAACGGTTAAAAAAGCAGCTTATCGCAACTTTTCGCTATTAATCAACAAAATAGTGATTAATAGAAAGCTATTGCTTTAAGCTTTGTAATGAGCATAGAATCATTGCGGGCACTCATCGGCGCCTATACTTTTGGACAAGTTCAATCTGAAAAATGTGAGTATTTTAATTAATTGTGTATTTAAAGTTAACTTAAATTGAGTTCTGTCACCTATATTTGACATAGACATATTATTTAAGACCCGGCCAATGCAGTCTTGAAATAATATTGGGGTAAGCGATGTAGTTGAAGCCGTGCGATGCTGATCTAAACGCGTTGTCGAACAGCGTTTTCATTCGAAAATCAGCATTCATGTTGAATTCAAAATAATGTAACAAAGTCAAAACTCAACAAAACTACTTCAAATTTTGAATTTGAATCACGTAAGTATTCTATAAAATGAGAAAAATATAATTCCGACGGAAACACGAGTTTCGATTTTTGAGGTTTTGGCTGCACTCGAACCATTGTGCAATGGTCGGATTTGTCAAATTTCGCGACATAAATCGATAACTCGTAAACCATCAGTGCTAGAGTTTTGACGTCTTCAGAAGAAATGATCTACAAGAAGAGACCTATTTTTGGTGTTGGTTGTCATTAGGGTGGCCCTTCGGTGCTTAATAAACATTTATTTTATCTCATATAGGTAATGTTTTATGACAAAATTGCTAAATTTAGATAGGGTGGTCCCGAAAAAAAAAGTTTTTAGCGTCCACTTTCATCAATTCAGAATATTTTCAAAAACTGTCTTAGCATCGCTTCACGGTCTTTGGATGGCGCATCTTTTGGTTACATAAGATGGTTGATAGCTTTATTTTCAAGCATATTCTAAGCGTTTTTTCATGAAAAAGTGATATTTTTCTGAGGTTTCTACTGCAGCTAGTAGCAAATATTAGCAAAAATTTCAATCGTTATCTGAAAGTATACATGCAGGCCCATCAAATCCATGGTATTTCATTTGTCCATGTTTGTCCACTTTTTTTTGATAATCATATTAGTTTTTGTATGAAAAATCAGCTATTCCATGGGAAACACATATACTATATCTGGTTTTCGCAATACTTAGTAGAATCATTCTTTTTCGAAAATAAATATACACACTTTTTAATTTTGTTCGATTTCGATCCAGGGTGGTCGAAAAACTCAACATTTTTGAAAAAAATATCTATGTTCATGTGATCACATGTAGTCATTGGCGACCCTCACTTAGAAACTGCGAAAATGAAATTATTCTGCGAATTAACCATGAAAAACAAACTTGAGTTTTATGATTTTGTATTTCGCCACAAAAGTAGCGTTCTTAAGCATTTATTTCATGAGAACACCTTGAAAATCGTTCCAGTAGTTCAAATGTCAATATGATTTTTTTTACTTCTTTTCCTCACGAGTTGGTTCAAATATTTTAGATACAGAACGATTCTTTGTGGGCTTTGTGGCTGTGCGGTTAGCGACGTCAATCGTCTAGAGACATGGACTATGGAGCGTGGGCTAGATTCCCGCCTCAGTAAGAAGGAAACTTTTCGTGATCGAAAAATTCTCCACCGGTCCACTGAGTATTATGTGTCCTGTCAGTTGTCTAGGTGTTAAGTGTTCAGTCTGTACGACCTTTGGTCAAAGATGGTGTTATTGTCTTTTATTCTACCAAATATTTCGAAAATCCAAAAGATGATACGTATATGTGTTCCACATGAAATTCCTAATTTTCGTACAAAAATAATACTAACGTCAAACAAAAGTGGACAAAGATGGACAAATAAAACACCATGGATTTGATGGGCCTGCATGTATACTTTCAGATAACGATTGAAATTTCTGCTAATATTTGCTACTAGCTGCAGTAGAAAGCTCAGAAAAATATCACTTTTTCGTTAGAAAACGCTTATAATATGCTTGAAAATGAAGCTATCAGCCATCTTATATAACCAAAAGATGCGCCATCCAAAGACCGTAAAGCGATGCTACGACAGTTTTTGAAAATATTCTGAATTGATGAAAGTGGAAGCTAAAAACTATTTTTTTTCGGGACCACCCTATCTAAATTTAGCAATTTTGTCATAAAACATTACCTATATGAGATAAAATAAATGTTTATTAAGCAAAAATGCTTAGAATTAAATTCTCTACAACTTTGTAGAATTATATGAACTCCTAACTCAAAAGGGTAAAAAAATACATTTCCAAAAAAATTTCACCGAAGGGCCACCCTAATGACAACTTACACCAAAAATAGATCTCTTTTTGTAGATGATTTCTTCTGAAGACGTCAAAACTCTGATCGAGTGATCGATTTATGTTGTGAAATTTGACGAATCCGACCATTGTGGGTTGTGTATAACAATTTAAAATGCATCATCAGAACCAGGGCTCCCCCCGTTTGAAGCTTTTTAAAAGAAATTTATCATGAGGTATAGCCACCCGAATCAATTCTATATCATGCAGTACTGGTAGTTTTCGTGATCGTCATGTGAAAGCGAAAATAGTTGCAACTCTGCTTGGGTTACCAATTACACTGGATTTTTTTTTATGAGAGAGATACTCAATGCGCAAATCTTAAGTACGCGTAAAAAAAACTGAGTAGATCCGAAAATAGAACGAACATCGTTTTTTTTTTTTGCGGTTTTCATTTATCTTCTTCTGATCAGCTAGGGTGTTAGTCAGATGATTCTCAAAAAAAAAATGTGTCAAAACTCCTTCTGTCGTCTAATGTTGAATCACCTGATGAGCCTTCCGCATAAACGAGATTAAAAAAGTTCGCTTTTTTAGCTCGAGCATTTCCTGTGATTGTGTTGTTTACACAAGTAGCACAATTCTCACTGATTAGGTTGCAGTAACTCAAATGTGACCCTATTTGGCAGTATATGAGTTACTGTAACTCATCTACAACACGGTGCTTGGGTAATTTTTATCTTTATCAGGGAGTTATACCATTCAATTGAGCAAAGTTACAAAACTTATCCCAACAGCAAACTCAATGTACCGTTTACGTTTTAAGGAATTCTAAAAAACAAACTCAATTCGCAACGAAAGAAGAAAACCCATTGACGATGAGTGGGCGTAAAAAAGCACCTTCCCATGTTGCGACGAAGGACCATGTGAAGGTGAACAATGGCCACTTTTCTTCGGTAGCACGCCAACCCTATCCCGCCGTCGCGTCGCTATGGATCTTTATTCCACATGGTGACGGCACGGGGAGAGACGTCCGACACGTTGCCAAAGCGACGGACGATGGCAATTCAAAGCCGTTCATCGTTCGGTATTGCCCTGATCCAACCTGCGATCTAGTGGCTATGAATGAAATGAATATGCATATATAAATGATTTATGAGGGGCAGATCCTCCCCAAATCTCTGCTGCGCCACTCCTCTGTGGTGGATTATTCAAAACTCTTCAATTCCGATGTTTTCCCTTCGCTCGCTACATTTAATACGTAAATGAAATCCATCGCTCTGCGGCGGCGAAGACGTTAACCATATCTAGAATCAGGAAAATCCATTTTCCCATCGCTTCTCGCTCGAGTGGGATGAGAAGAATCCATTCTATTCTTTGGCCACAGCCGCCAGCGCGCCGCGCCGCCCTGGTGGATAAGTGCTGCTCGTCACAGCCCGGTGGACATGGGAAAAGGAATGTTGACGAAGCAGCTTTTAATCTGGCGAGCATGGGATGGATGATAGATTTGAAAGTTATTAAATTTCTGATAATATTTTAGGCAGCACTCAGCGGGAAGCATATTCAAGGTTCATCTTGATAGGGGCGACTATTTTTAGCACTATTATTCTTCAGTTTCGGCACATCTCCATTATGATGGTTTACTTTGGAAGTAATTTGTCGGCAAACAGGCACACCAAGGCTTTTATGTAATCGATTTTGAATCCAAAATGATGACCAGCAGTGGGTTTTATTTTTAACATCGTGTCCCCGTCAGTGCTGGCAAGTGTCGTCATCATTATCATTTCTTGAGACTACAAAATGCAGCGGGATCCTGTGCCCACTGTTTCAGAACGCTCGGAACAAATGTAATAAATAAGAAGGTGTGTATTCACTTCATAAACACATTGATTGGTCAGAATAGGGCATTGCATAAACCAACGTTATCTCTTTCTCACTGTATAGAAATTAGAAAACAACAAATCCAATTGATGCCAAAATGACATGTTTTAACTTTCATTTACAACGAAAGAGAAAGAAATTCGTTCGTTCTGTGCCCTATGCTCGACCAAGTAGTAGATCTGTGCACCGAAGTATTTGTGAACGGCCGGCGGCGGCGTAAGGTCATTTTTACACCGGCGGCGGCGGAAGAAAGAGCCGGACAAGACGAGGATGGGTTTCCTTGATGGATAGGTGCGATAGGATTGCTAGTTACAGTCAGACTTATGGGGGCAACATTCTAATAGCTATAGCTTGAATCTCCACAGCAAAAGTGTACATTACATCATCCACTAGGATATTTCCGCATCACAGCACAAGTACTTCAGAAATAAATCCAGAAATTCGTGTGGAAATTCCTCAAGATATTCCTCAGAAAATTCGAGAAAGGAATTCTAAGAATTAATTTAGAATTTCTTTAATGAATTCCTTCAGAACTTCCACCAAGAATTCCCTTGAAAATTCTTTCCGAAATTTCTTCAAAAGTTCCTTCATGAATTTCCTTCTACCTTAGGAATTGCTTCGGAAATTTCTTTACGGACTCTTTTGGGAAGTAATTCAGGATTTTAAGGATTCCTTTGAAAATTCATTTAAGAATTCCTTAGAAAATCCTTCAAGGAGTTCTATAAGAATACCTACGGGCACTGTTTTAGGTATACATTCGAAACTCCATTTAGAAGAAAACCTTCGGAATTTGATTTAGGATTTTTTTTAAATTTCTTCAGGAATTTCTAATAGAAAATCTTCCAGTAATTTGAGGAATTCTTCGGAAACTCTAGGAAGATATTTTTGGTATTCTTTTTAAAATTCCCCCTGGAATTTATTTAGAACTTTATTCAAGACTTCTTTTCGAATTTCCTATAGAAATCCCGTCGGACATTCCTCCAGATATTCCTTTAGCAACTCTTCCAGAAATTCCTGTAGACCTTCGAAAATTTCCTTTTTTTTATTACTAGAAGAATTCTTTCGGGAATCTCTTCAGAAATTCTATTGGAAAATCTTAGAAAATTTTGTTCGTAAATTGCTTAATTTTTTAACCGTTGTTCAAGTGTTTTTTTTTAATTGAAAATAAGTTTAATACTCAAATACCTTTAGAAATTTCTTCGAATATTCCATTAGAAATTTCTCCAAATTCGAATTCTTTCCGGAATTATTCCTGCAGTAATTTTGTATGGTTTACTGAAGGAATTTTCTAAAGACTCCCTAGAGGAAGTTCCAGAAGAATTCCTGAAAATATTACAAATGCCTTTCCGGAGGAATTTCTGAAGAAATCCCTGAATGAATTTCCAAATTAATTCCTGGTGGCTTTTCTAAACAGATTTTCGAAGAAATTTCTGGAGGAATTGCCGACTCAATTGTAGAAGGAATAACCGAAAAAAAAACCTGAAAAAATTTTCAAACAGGATTTTTAAAAGAGTTTCTGATGGAATAATCGAAGAAATTCTTAAAGTAATTTACTAAGGAATTTTAAATGGATTTTCCAAACAGGTATTGGACTTTACATAGAAATTTTTATTTTCTCCAGGAATTTCTTTAAAAATCCGGACAGTAGTAAAACAAACTCAGTTTTAACTCTAGAAGCAAAACTACATGCCAAGAAAAACTCCCAAAATATCGTGAGTGCGGATATTCGAACATTCTCAAGAATTCCTTGGGAACTTACTGCAGGAGTTGCTTTGAAAATTTCTACTGTATTTTTTGTAAATACCTTAAATAATTCTTTAGGAAATACATTCAGGAATTTATTCGGTAAGTCATCAAGAAACTCATTCTAGTATATCTTCAAAAATTCCGTCAGGAATTTGATCGGGAATTTCTCCAGGAATTCCTTTAAAAAACCTCCAAAAAATGAACCCAATTTTTTCTGGAGATTCTTCAAAAACTCTCCAAATTTCAATTCTGACAATTTCATCACGAATTCCTTCAGAAATTCTTTTTTGAATACCTTTAAAAATGTCTACCCATGTAGATGGGTACACTTCCCCATAGTTGTAATGGATTTGACGCGCCATCTCTTGGAAAGCTCAACAAAGATTGCGAATCTGTTTATTAGTCTGTTGGATTACACTGTTGAAAGATTCTCTCTATTCCGCGGGCTTCGCGCAAGTGTCTCTGCTTACCTTCGATTTTTGCCCTTCACACAGCAGTGCATTGAAAGCAGATTGATAGTTAAATTCGACTGTAATATTGAATGGAGCCGTATGCAGAGCAAGACTCAAGTCAGGATGGTAGATAACTACATACATACATACATACCAACTTTAAAAAATTTCTACAAAATTCCTTCGAACATTATTTTAACAATTCCACTGGAACTTTTCCAGTTAGGACATTCCATTCCCTCGGAAATTCATCTAGTAGTTCTTTAGGAATTTCCTCCGCCATTTCCTTTCAAAATTCTAGGACGAATTTTCAGATATCTCCGTACGAATTCCTAGAAAGATTTTCAAAAGAACTCCTTAAGAACTACCGATATGCTTAGATTTCTTAAAGAATTTATTTGGACATTCCTCTAAGAATTCCTTCGGAGTTTTCTTCATGAATTCCTTCAGGAAATCTTCCAGACGGAGATAAATTCAGAAATTCCTCAAGACTCTAAGGATTTTCTTCAGGTATTCCTTCAGAACTTCCTCCAGGACTTCCTTCGGACATTATTTCAGAAAACAAATTCTTTGGGAATTGTTAATAAAATAAATCGAAACCGAAACCGTCAAGTAGTGTGCAGAAAACGTTCAATTTGGTGGGTCACGTACCCCATCGTGCTCCAGCTTCAGAAGCCAAGTTACCATTATTGCATTCTGTAGCCAAGAAGATCTTGGGTGATCTAACATTTAACACGCCAATGCGGGTAAAAGTGACAGAAATAAAAGCAAACAATTCTGCTAAAGGTATAATAGCTATTTAATTAATGCCTGATAGGTTGCCTTGGTTTGACAGATGCAAACGCACTGCATACTATGATTTTTGTGTTGGCCAATCATCGACGTGTAGTACGAAATTCGGCGGCGTTGAGCCATCCGGCGTATGGCGCGCCGCCGACACCTTGACCGGCGCGCCGGCGTCGGCGTACGTCAACAAGTGTCGGCAGTGGCGGCGTGGCGGCGCACAGGTCTACCAAGTAGGTGCTATTGACCTCCAAAAACGTCAAATCTAAAACAACCTACAAACCAAAAAGACGAAAGAAGAAAGTCATTCGGCTGAAAGCCAATTGGCCGAATAAAACGTTAAGCCAAAATTCATCTAGGCGAATTGAGTAAGCGGATCGGCCGGTCGTCGAAGTTTAGTTTTGCTTTGTGCGGAAGGCAAAACGATCGGCCGGTCGCCGTAATTTTGTTCTGCTTTGCGCGGGTGAGTGAATAAATCAGAAAGTGAAAGTTTCAGACAGCGAGTGTTATTTCCCATCCCATAGATCGCATCACTTACCGAAGTGAATCCAGATAAATTATCCTTTGTATCTAAAACGATATCCTATCCCAAGACAATCGTGGAGATGCAGAGGTGTACTTGGTATCTAGTAGCAACGAGAGCCGGACTAACAATTCTTCCCTTCCTTTATGACCGTAAGGAGTCGTGGTCGGCGCCGTTATTGACTCCTGAAACGTTGAGCTCCCGAAACGTGTACATTGAGAATGGGTAGCTAGTCCCAAGCCCCATTTATTGTGTTCTCTGTAGAATGTCGCAAGTTCTAGTCAATCACGGAGTAGCAACTACGAATTGTGCGGTCATAATGCTCATGCTCATGCTCATGCTCAAGCCAAAATTCATCTAGGCGAATTCCATTAGACCGGATTGAACGTTTGGCCGAAACGGTTACTATGTCGAAAGGGGTTTGGCCGAAAATGTAATTTATAAAATATAATAAGGCCAATACAAATATTTGAAATCTATTTTGTCTCCCCCCCTCGGATTTTTTTGCCAAAAAATTATATTTTGAGGGGGCAACAAAATACAATTCGGATAATTTTAAGGTTTTTCAAAACATTATTTAACAAATCCGAGGAGTTTTTTGATTTGTTTCATTTTAATATTTATTTTTTATTATCCCCCCCCCCCCTTGACCTTTCGGTGACCAGTAGGACAAAAAGTTAATTAAATATTTGTAACGGCCTAATGAGTAAATAATGAAAAACAAAGTCATTTGACTGAAAGCGACCTATAACCGAACAGGTAATTTAGCCGAAAACAGTCATTTGTCTTTAAGTATAGGAAATTTGGGGGCACGGCAAATGCTGGGTAAAGCGTACCATTGGTACTTCGCGTACCTGAAGGAATAAAATAGACCCCATCTTGCGGTCCTTAGCCTCTTACCCAGCAACTCCTATCCCTACCTCCCCGTGGTGCTGACCAGGATACGAGCAACCTTAGGGAAGATCGGGTAATCAACCCCGGAGGGAATTATGATCGTATGCTGACAGGCAAGGGGGGGTTTGCTCCTCTCCAGAGGTGCAAATCTTATTGAGCGTCAGTTCTCCATATCAGGATCGGCTCACAACAGCGTCAGTTCTTCATGTTAGGGGCGGCTGATCATCGTCCGAGTGCCAGCGAGGGACTCTAAGTGAAACTGTGCACCATGGTCCACCGGAAATAAGGAGGAATTGTCCTCCGGAAATTTAGGGGGTTTGGTGTCAGGCCCTGCAAGCCAGCCAAAAAATAAAACTCACGCAACGAACAATCAACAAGAGAGTACGGACCGGAACCATAGGTGAAGACCATTGCGACGAAAAGGGACTAACGATTGGAAACTCGGTTCGTGGAGCTGCAAATCTCTCAACTTCATCGGGAGCACACGCATACTCGCCGATGTGCTCAAGGACCGTGGATTCGGCATCATAGCGCTGCAGGCAGGAGGTTTGTTGGAAGGGATCAATGGTGCGAACGTTTAGAGCAAGATGAATACACCACTAGGTGTTTCAATCTGCCAAATTCACGATTCAGCCATCTTGGATTTTAGTATGGGAGAGCCAGCCGGTTTGTTTTCGTTTTGCACTGAAAATGAATTTTTCACCCCCGCCTTCTTCTCTTCCACAAACTAAGCACATTGCAACACCTAGCTGTGTATTCATCTTGGTTTAGAGGTAATTATACCATCTACCAGAGCTGCGGCAACACACACAAGCTGGGAACAGCTTTCGTAGTGATGCAGAGGCGCGTGATCGGGTGGTGGCCGATCAACGAGAGAATGTGCAGGTTGAGGATCAAAGGCCAGTTCTTCAACTTCAGCATAATCAACGTCACTCCGGAAGCACTGATGATGATAAGGACGCATTCTACGCGTAGCTGGAACGTGAGTACGACAGCTGCCCATCATAGGATATTTGAACGCTCAGGTTGGCCAAGAGGAGGAGTTTAGACCGACTATTTGGAAGTTCAGCGCTCACCGGCTGACAAACAAAAACGGCCTACGACTAATTGATTTCGCCGCCTCCAACAATATGGTCATTCGCAGCACCTACTTCCATCACAGCCTCCCGTATCGGTACACCTGGAGATCACCACTGCAGACAGAATCACAAATCGACCACGTTCTGATTGATGAACGACACTTCTCCGACATCATCGACGTCAGGACATATCGTGGCGCTAACATCTACTCTGACCACTATCTGGTGATGATTAAACTGCGCCCAAAATCATCAACAATGTGCGGTACCGACGACCGCCGCGATACGCCCTGGAGCGACTGAAGCAACCTGATGTCGCCACTGCATACGCGCAGCATCTTAAGGCAGCGTTTCCGGAAGAGGGCCTTTCTTGAGGACTGCTGGAATACAGTTAAAGCAGCCATTAACGATGCAGCGGAAAACAACGTCGGGTATGTGTGACGAAGATGACGGAACGAGTGGTTCGACGAAGAGTGCAGACTGATTCTAGAGGAATCCCGGCAACGTGGAACGTTATAGACGGAAGCGGAGACAGCAGACCCGCCTTTTTTTAGAAGAAGATATGCCACTTATACGAATCGGAGTTCTATCAGAAGCTCAACGCATCCCGCAAAGGCTTCATGCTGCGAGTCGAAATGTGCAGGGACGTGTGGTGATCGAAAGGTAGAAGCAGCACTACGAGGAATATTTAAATCGCGCTGAGAGTACAGGCAGTGAAAGTCAAGGCATCGGAGGAGATGACTACGTCAGTTCAGCGAACGATGGAAGCCAACTAGCTCCCCTTGAGGGAAGTTAAGGGTGCCATCCAACAAGTAAAGACCAATAAAGCAGCTGGTAAAGATGGTATTGGAGCTGAGCTCATCAAGATGGGCCCGGAAAAGCTGACCACTTGTCTGCACAAACTGATAGTCAGAATCTGGGAAACTAATCAGCTACCTGGATGAGTGGAAAAAAGGGGTTATATGCCCCATCTACGAAAAAGGCGACAAGCTGGAGTGTGAGAACTTTCGAGCGATCACCATCCTTAATGCCGCCTACAAAGTGATATCCCAGATCATCTTCCGTTGTCTGTCACCATTAGTGAATGAGTTCGTGCCGTGAATACCGGGTCCCAACGGACCATCTGTTTATTGATTTCAAGGCGGCATACGACAGTATAGACCGCCTAGAAGCTTACCAGACTGATCAAAGCAACGGTGGATGGTGTGCAAAGCTGTGTGAAGATTTCGGGTGAACACTCCAGTTCGTTTGAATCGCGCCGGGAACTAAGACAAGGTGATGGATTTTCGTGCCTATTGCTCAACATTGCGCTAAAAGGTGTCATGCGGAGAGCCGGGTGTAACAGCCGGGGTAGATTTGCAACAGATCCAGTCAGTTTATTTGTTTCGCAGATGACATGAAGATTGTCGGCCGATCATTTGTAAACGTGGCAGAACTGTACACCCACCTGAAACGTGAAGCAACAAAAGTTGGACTGGTGGTGAATGCATCGAAGACAAAGTACATGCTTGGGGGCGGAACCATGTGCGACAGGGGTTGGCCTGGGAATCAGTGTTACGATGGACGGGAATACTTTGGGGTTGTCGATGAATTCGTCTACCTTGGATCCTTGCTAATGGCTGATAATAATGTTAGTCGTGAAATACGAAGGCGCATCATCTGTGGAAGTCGGGCCTACTACGGGCTCCAGAAGAAACTGCGGTCAAAAAAGATTCACCACCGCACCAAATGTGTCATGTACAAAACGCTGATAAGACCGGTAGTCCTTTACGGACATGAAACATGGACAATGCTCGAGGAGGACTTGCAAGCACTCGGAGTATTCGAGAGACGGGTGCTTAGGATAATCTTTGACGGTGTGCAAGAAGACAGTGTGTGGCGGCGAAGAATGAACCACAAGCTCGCCCAGCTCTACGGCGAACCCAGTATCCAAAAGGTAGCTAATGCCGGAAGGGTACGATGGGCATGACATGTTGCAAAAATGCCGGACAGCAACCCTGCAAAATGGTGCTTGCTTCCGATCTGGCAGGTACGAGACGGCGTGGAGCGCAGCGAGCGAGGTGGACTGACCAGGTACAAAACGACTTGGCGAGCGTGCGGCGCATTTGAGGATGGAGAGATGCGGCCTCGAACCGTGTATTGTGGCGTCAAATTGTTGATTCAGTGTTATCCGTTTTGATGTAAACTAAATAAATGAATGAATAAAGATACAACAAACATTCATGCCCTATCACGTAATTAAAAATTGATTAGATTTTTGTAACATGCCTCTCATCTTCCACGTTTCTGTATGAGAACATAATGTTACATCTTTCATTGAAATTAAGAAATTGCAGTAATGAGTGATATGCCGCTGTTTGAGTTCATGTGTGGTATGCCTAGGATTCGCACTTTCCAATAGATGGAGTTCGGAAGCCCCTATTCCCTGACTCGTACGCTGAACAATCCAGTTGAGGGCTGTTGGTAGGACGAAGTTCTGATACATTCGCCTACAGCGCGTGCCCATTTTAATTGAAAATATTATAAATATTATAAAATATATAACACTACTTGCACAAAGTTCTTCTTCTTCTTCTTATTGGCATTACATCCCCACACTGAGACAGAGCCGCCTCGCAGCTTAGTGTTCATTAAGCACTTCCACAGTTATTAACTGCGAGGTTTCTAAGCCAGGTTACCATTTTTGCATTCGTATATCATGAGGCTAACACGATGATACTTTTATGCCCAGGGAAGTCGAAATAATTTCCAATCCGAAAATTGCCTAGACCGGCACCGGGAATCGAACCCAGCCACCCTCAGCATGGTCTTGCTTTGTAGCCGCGCGTCTTACCGCACGGCTAAGGAGGGCCCCGTCGCACAAAGTTAAAATATGAAATCAAAATGAAAAATAATTAGGAATTAAAATTATGATATTAAAATTTGACACCTTTATCTAAATAAACTAATGCCTGGTATTAAGCTTATTTCCGGAGGTGGATAACGGATAATACGTGCTGTTGTCCACGTTGTGATTAATCATGTAATGTTTGTCGACAATCGTGGTTAAGTTGCGTTTTGAAAATGGATATCTGAAGCTCTGGACAAAAGAGTTAAATATTGCTGCGTGTTTAGTTTCACTCTATTCCCACCACCACCGCTTCACTGTTTTATCCTCTAAAGGATGTTGGTTGAAGTGCTGAGGTGTACGAATTTCGATTCCCAACGAAGCTAAAAATCGCGACTCACTCGCTCAACGATAAAAGATAACAAGCAAAAACATTCTCCGGTGCTTTAGTGCGCAAAATGAGCTTCCGGTGAAAATATGGGTGAACAGACATCTTCTGCTAGTGAAAATGAGCCAGAAGACGGTACTCTGGTTATAAGCATTGGCTCATTTGGCTTAAGCCTCGAAAAGTAGACAGTTGAGATGCATTAGTTGAAAATGTTGAACAAAAACATTTTCATCATCAAGTACCTCGGCGCATTTTTTGCAATTTATTTCATATTAATTCCGAATCGGCACCTGGAAATGCATTCCAATCACTGGAATTTGCACAATTCGTCAAGTTCTGTCGAATGATACATCAAGCCCGGCACTCCGGACCTTACTTTACCGTGCATCTGTTGTTCGAAGATGCTATCGCCATTCGGCATGTGCTGTTACCGTTGTAGGTACGGGAAAAGCAAACAGATGATTGAAAATCTATTTCAAACAGTCGTAAAAACTCCAATCAAGGACCGGGGCAAATGAAATTTCGATCCCAAATTGCTATCCTCCAATGTAGTAGGCATGGCCTGCTGCAAAGGAAAAAAAGTTTTGAAATAAACATTGATTGGGTGACCCAAGCTGAAGGGAGAGCAGCAGTAGGCGAACCTAACCTGGTTGGCAAGAAACGAGAACGGACGACGAACAATGCGAAAAGAAAATGCAGAAAAGCTGGAAAAAATGTGGGATTCCTTCATCTGGCGGTAGAAATCGCGTATTGGCATATGAGCTTTTTTTTCCTCTTGAGTGAAAATTGCTATCATTAGCTGTCACAGGAAGGACCTTTACATGTGCAAAAAGCACTTGGTAGGAACAGCCAACTCTGAAACGTAAAACGATATATTATTGTGAAACAAATATTAGGGCCACACAAAATACAATAATTTAGATAACGGCAAAGTGTAGTGATTTTTTTTCTGCATACTACTTTACTGATATTGCATCCCATAATTTGGACAATGCAGCTTAGTGGAAGCAATTTCCCTTTAATTTTTTTCTTTTCCGTATCAACACGATCTGCTTGATAGCTTTTACCGCGTTCATCATTCTCCACGCTTTCCGACACTGTGCCCAACCGAACGATCCGCGCTTCTTAGCGGCACCAAATTGCTGTTGCTGATGGGTGGAAAATCGCGTGCTGACATAAGCTCTGCTGAGCTGCGGTTATTGCGGTGTTCGTAGACTTCACCTTCATTCACTTCCCAGCATAGTGGGGGTAGTGGGCAGCTAAAGGGAAAACACAGACCAGAGCTCGAAGCGACGGGTAAGCAGTGCTAAGCGTTGGAGAATACGAAAAATGGTTGTGTTGGGAAAACAGAGGTGAACAACGAAAGCATGCCATCAGCTCAACCAACCCACACGCCACACGTTCACAGCACTTCTAGTTTTCCAAGTTTTCCATTGTGTCGCAGTAAAAAATCAGGAAACATGAAACCATAGACGGAGCTTGGAAGAGTTGCAAAAAGAAAACTAACACGGAAATGGAATATGTCGCCAGCGAGAGGAAACTAATATGAAAACTGTTATTATTTCTACTTGCGGCAGGAAAAGAGAATGAGAACATTCGCTTCCGAGCAGTAAAAGCTTTAGCTGCTTGTTTTTTCTGTACTGTTCGGGACTTGTACGTATCTTCCCCGCGTTTCTGAGCCGAGCTTTGGTGTCGGCTAGATTTGAATGGTCTCCAGCACGACACGAATGCCGTTCATGGGGTGGCAGAGAAATATGGCATTGTTTTCACTTCCTTTCGTGGGGTGAATTGAAGTTTGATTTAGGAATAGTTGCGTGGTGGTTTTCATTCCGATTGAACTCCAACCGTGTGTGGAGCAGCGGCAAAACGGCGGGACTAAGAAAAGCAACAAGCTGGTAATTTTCTCAATTTTGTCGTCAGTCAGGAAGCTTGTGGGTTTCATGCACGAGCAGGTGCGCCATCGTAGATTGAACCCGTTTCTGGCGGGTTGAAAAAGTTTGTGGTTTATTTTGTTTTCCATTCTTGTTTTGGTGAAATATAAGTGGCATTTATGGACGGGCGAAAGCGGAAAACAATGTCGTTAGATATTTTGCTGACTCTGTCTGTTATCTTCATTATTCGGATCCGATCTTTAATAGAAAGGCAAAAACAAGTAATCTACCTAGTGAGGTTGATGCTTTTCTCATTCAATACAAAATGTATACTTGTATACCAAATTGATACTGTTTGGGAACCGTTTGAGGGAGACAAACCCGAAACATTGTTTGCAGAACTAAACATAAATTGGACCTAAATAATGTCCAATTCTAAGTTCCTTGCTCTACCTACTTACAATGCAGGTGCGTGTGGCTGATAAAATCGTAATCAGCTTATAGTTTATGATGACATTCCTATGTATGAATGTCATCATAAACTATTCAAGCTGATTACGATTAAGATAATTTAGTTCAATAAAAATAACCTGAGTTTTCGAACTACTGAACAGTTCCGTAATAAATTCATATATCCGTTTTACGTCAAAAATAATTAAATTGGCAAAACAATAATATTTGAGCTTTAAAATAAAAGGCCTGTTGCAATTCGAAACAGATCGCTTATTATTTGAATTTAGGTTTAATCAAAGTTAATTGCCTATTTCTCGGGTATTGGACCACTCGACATGGACATTAATTTTCAATGTTTTGAGAACTCAGGTGTGAATATGTACATTATGTGTAAGATTTTGATTTGAAAAATGTATTGGAGGTAACTACTTACCTTCGATGGGACTCGAACCCACGACCCTAAGTACGCTAGACTGGCGCTTTCAAGCAACTAAGCTATGAAGAACCTCCGTATTAAGGAGTAATTATAGTCAATACCTGGTCATAAACCAAATTTAAGAAATTGAATAAACCCAAACAAATATAGTTCCATTTCATAATATATAGCTCGTAGAATAACCATGCGGGATTTTCAGGGTGAAACAAGTATGTCTACATTGAAAGATAGTCGATGAAAGTCTGTTGTTTTTTTTAAATACAATTGATAGCGTTTTTCTCATTTCCAATGAATGAAATGAAATGAAATAATATGTAAGTTTATTTGAGTTGTATATGCACTCTAAGCATATTTTAAACACTTATCCAGACACGCTAATAATTTTTCTCTTTCCATCCCCCCCCCCCCCAAGAGACGAAATATTTAGAAGAAAAATTTTTTTAGAGGAAAAAAAATGTTCAGAACCCCCCCCCCAGACCAATTTTCTGGCTACGCCACTGGGCCAGGAATTTACCTCATTTACTCTTATGTGAGCTGCTGTGAAAATTAATGTTTCAGATTTATATTCAAACTATAGATAGTGGAATATATAGATGAGCGAAGATAAATCCTCTGTCTCTAAACGAGCATGACGTCACGATTTCAATGGAAACGTTAAGGGCTGTGACGTCATATGCGCGTGTGCACGGGCAAAAAAATCGACTCTACTATCTATAATTCAAACTGACAGCCCCGAACGATTTGATTCACTGCTGATTTTACTCTAATAAACGAAAGTTCTCTATTTCAAATGTTATTTTGTGATATCACTCTTTATACACAGTATAAGAAAAGTCCAACCCCGAGAAAGTGACCGTTTGTCTCTTGTCCAGTCGTGTTTCTCCAGTAAGCGGATCGGCCGGTCGTCGAAATTTAGTTTTGCTTTGTGCGGAAAGCAAAACGATCGGCCGGTCGCCGTAATTTTGTTCTGCTTTGCGCGGGTGAGTAAATAAATCAGAAAGTGAAAGTTTGTCTCTTGTCCAGTCGTGTTTCTCCAGTAGAAGCGCGATCTTCAGTAGTTTGAATAGTTTGCAGTAGCCATCGAACAAGTAAGTGCAGTGCGTGTTTTAGTCGTCGGGAAAGATATAAAATATCTATCTTGTGTTCGGTGGCTCATGCGCATGTATTGCGCTTTGCTCCGGTCGAAACAAGGGCCGTCTTCAATAGTTTGCTGTAGCCATCGAACAAGTGAGTAGAGTGCTGCGCTTCCGTTCGGTCGTCCAAAACGCGAATCTCCTCAGTTTTAACTTTTAACTCGTCGCATATAAATCCATATCATATCCATATCGCATATAAATCGGCATCACGCTCATCTCGCTTCACTGAAATTTATCATCAAATTTATAATTATCAAAACTGGCTTGAACCAAAACATGAATTTTTAGCCTTAACATCAATTTTGTGTCATGTGACAGTTAGGCAAAAGCGTTTAAACATATTGCAAAACAAATTTAACCCTTATACGGCCAACAAAAAACAGACGTGAATGGCAGGTGGGGTACCCGTGTACCCAGATATTGACATTTTCATAACTTTTAAACTTATCAACCCATTTGAAAAATGTTGGCCATTTTGGAGAAGAGAAGAGCATAACAGAAACTAAACACAATTTTAACAAATTGTGATATTTATAACTTATTTTGATACAATTCTGTTCATAGCAGCTATCATCTTTTGAATGTTGTAACAAGATTATTCCATAATATGATTTAGAAAATCGAATTTACCAACAGTGGGATATAGATGTAGTAAAGTCTCCCAGCCATAGATATTAAATCGATGATATAATTTGAAAGGTTGCCTAATTTTGAATGCCCTTAGTTTCATGTTCTTGAAAAATATTCTTGTTCAGACAAAAACAAAAATTTCTGATTGTTGATCACAATCTGGAGACATATCACGACTTGTAGAAAATACCAACTGCACAGAAACATTATATTTTGTATCTGATTCTGTTATAAATTTTTTACAAAAAATGTTATTTTTTGATAAAATTGTAACACAATTTGATAGTTTTTTGTTTCCAGTAGTGTAATTTTTGATAGAAATTTAGATATATTTTTTTTTTTTTTGTGTCTTTACTAAAGAGACTTTCAGCCCGAGGCTGGCTCGTCTCCGAAATTAAGATATGTTAACAACATCCTGCACCATGTTTCTAACAAATTTTGTTATAAAAATTCAGTACAACATAATAACATATGTTGATATAATTTTGATATACCTTTTAGTCGGGATAAGAATGAATTTTTGTCTGTCTGCCCTCATAGACTCGGGAACTAGTGATCGGCATGAAAACTTGTATGTAGAAGATTTTGGGAACGGGGAAGGTTCTTATAATGGTTTTAGACCCTTACCTCTTCTTGAAAAGTCCCCCATACAAATAAAGTACAAATTTCTACTTAAATCGAGAATTAATCTAGAAAATGGAATCCAAATTTGCAAATGTCGAATACTTAAACTTCTTCTAAATAAATTACAAATGAAAAAAATATAGAATTAATCAACTTTATGTGAAACGAAGTTCGTCGGTTTTGCTAGTATAATAAATTAACAATATATTCCACCTTGTGAGTCTTCATATGTTAGATAATTGGCAGCACTGTCCTATCTAGCAGCTGGAACCACCCCATTCAAACACTACGTTTCACAGTTGAATAATAGATAGGGGAGAACAGTGCATAATGCATCCGCAGGGCACTCATGAAATCACTCATATAATCTGTTGTACGACATTTATGAACAAATATTACCATTACAATTCATAATTAGTTATCTATTATTGAGCTCCATTGGAAAAAGTGAAGAAAAATTTTGTTTTCTTTTATGTTGTTTTATTTTGTCAAGTCAGAAGTTTCTAAAACACCAATCCCTTCATATTCACTCAAATTTTACAAATTTTATTTATTTATTTATTATCAGACTAAGGCCGGGGTGGCCTGTGCTGCACATAAAAGTCTTCTCCATTCAGCTCGGTTCATGGCTGCACTTCGCCAACCACGCAGTCTGCGGAGGGTCCGCAAATCGTCCTCCACCTGATCGATCCACCTTGCCCGCTGTGCACCTCGCCTTCTTGTTCCCGTCGGATCATTGTCGAGAACCATTGGATTACTATCCGACATTCTGGCTACGTGCCCGGCCCACCGCAGTCTTCCGATTTTCGCGGTGTGAACGATGGATGGTTCTCCCAACAGCTGATGCAACTCGTGGTTCATTCGCCTCCTCCACGTACCGTCCGCCATCTGCACCCCACCATAGATGGTACGCAACACTTTCCTTTCAAAAACTCCCAGTGCGCGTTGGTCCTCCACGAGCATCGTCCAGGTCTCGTGTCCGTAGAGAACTACCGGTCTTATAAGCGTTTTGTAGATAGTTAGTTTGGTACTGGATAACTGGACTGACTTCGTGAAAATCGTACCACTCGTGTCAATCCCTGCCCTTCGTATTACTCCCTCCAAAGTGATGTTGAATAGCAGACACGAAAGACCATCACCTTGCCGTAACCCTCTACGCGTTTCGAAGGGACTCGAGAATGCTCCTGAAACTCGAACTACGCACATCACCCGATCCATCGTCGTCTTGATCAACCGTATCAGTTTATCCGGAAATCCGTTTTCGTGCATTAGCTGCCATAGCTGGTCCCGATCGATTGTATCATATGCGGCTTTGAAGTCGATAAATAGATGATGTGTGGGGACGTTGTATTCGCGGCATTTCTGCAATACCTGACGTATGGCGAACACCTGGTCTGTGGTAGAGCCCCACGAACTCTCTTGCAATTGGTGTTAGTCGGCGGCATAAAATTTAGGAGAGTACCTTGTAGGCGGCGTTCAACAATGTGATTGCGCGGTAGTTGCTGTAGTTGCCAGCTTATCGCCTTTTTTGTAGATGGAACACACGACACCTTCCATCCACTCCTGCGGCAGAACCTCATCCTCCCAAACCTTGGTAATCACCCAGTGCAGCGCTCTAGCCAGTGCTTCACCACCGTGTTTAAACAGCTCTCCTGGTAGTTGGTCAAGATAAGGTAAGGTAAGGTAAGGTTCCTGTTAGTGTTCGTGCAGTCATCATCGCTACTACTATCATGATCATCTTCTTGGCCGCCATTATCATGTCTGGAAATTGCCACGTCATTGGCATAAAATTAAGGAGGAGGGAATGATATAAAAAGGGATCTCCCAATAGGGTAGCTCTCTTGTATAATTTAAAGTCCGGAGGAGTGAAGTTAGAGTGTCGGTACGCGAAATAGTTCGTCAACATACTACCCGCGATAGTTCCAAAAGTTTTAAAAGAAAGAACTGTCAAAAGTTAATAAAATTGAAACTTACAATCTAAAATTAAAACGAAAAAGGTGTGATAGAACCTATAGTTAAAAAACAAAATCCACAGTTTAAAATACCATTAAAAGGATTCACCTAAAGTTAAACTAAATCTAAAGTACGGATCATCGTGATATCACCACTAACGGTAGGAAAAGTGCACCAAGTATTTTAAAGTTAATTCTGACCGCGCTAGTTTCTCGATGACTATAAAACCGTACTTTGGAATCAAGCGAGCAAGTGGTGAACAG
This sequence comes from Armigeres subalbatus, assembly GCF_024139115.2. Classification (NCBI taxonomy): domain Eukaryota; kingdom Metazoa; phylum Arthropoda; class Insecta; order Diptera; family Culicidae; genus Armigeres; species Armigeres subalbatus. The sequence goes on from NC_085139.1 coordinate 166,263,230, forward strand.
TAGACTGCAGTGTAAGAAGTGGCTAACCGGAAAGTAAGGTGAATGAAGAAAAACGGTATCTGACAAATCTGTGGCTTTCCGGCCTCTATGGGGTGCAAGCTCGCTTGATTAGCCACTATGTGAAAACGCGCGCGAAATTGCACCACTCCCCGGACAGGAACTTTGGCCTCCGTCACCATAGGCCACACCGACACGTAAACGCTCTCTAGCCGAGAGAGAAAAAAATCAGAAGGGTTATATACAAGATACGACCGCCCGACGTAAACTACGTAAAACAGATTATAAGATAATTCATTTGATTGCCTATGTCACTGGTTTGAGCATGAGCTTAGAGTGATTCAAATTTTGACCTTTTTGCTCCCCTATGCTTGAACGATAACATTTGCTATTCTGATGATCCTCCTAAATTTTTAACTGAATTGGTTGTAGTTTGACTGAGCACGAGCAGTCTGATATTTGTATGGAAATTACTATAGAAATTGCCCCTATGATCATTTTGTGTGGCGGCCCAACCCGAAGACTTCATAAAATATTTCCTAATATGCAAGACAGTCATTTTTCCGAAGCGATCGGATTGTTGCTCATTATTAATATTTATGTAATTCTTTTACGTGTTAAATTGATTTTCCCACGATTCAGTATTTCGCGAGTATGTTCTGCACCGATCGCGCACCAATTACCGTCGACACCATACATCTCTCCCTTTTCTCCGTCCCTACGAACTACATACATTTTTGCTTTTTGCATCTCGATAACCTCCCTATCTTGGTATCTCTATCTCGATGTGTTCTGATCAAGTTTTATTCAGGATTCACTCTCTCTATGTCGATATATTCAAGTTTCTAGGCTATTAGACAACCTTTGGGCAATGATAAACACATCAAACAGAAGAAATGACATTTGGTTTTTCACCGTTTTACATAGCAACGAGCTTTTTCCTTCTACTACCCATTTTAATTCCTTGATCTCTCCTTATCTCGATGGTCCCTTCAATATGGAGATGTGGAAAGGCGACTGTAATTAACTTTTGCAATTCCTGATCATAATATCTGGTTTACAGTTTACTGTTGAGTCATAAAAAGGCCTACTTTTCCATACCAACGAAATGGGTGCTTTAATGAACGTTATCAAATCAAATGGGTTGCATAATATTCATTATAACACTCATTTGGCTAACATCAGAACAGTAGTTACATGACTACATTTAGCTGAATTAGCTTTTTTTTTTTCTTCCTAAGCAATGGAGGGGGAATCTGCTCAACAGACATCCTGGGTTGACCAGGAAGTGCTGGGTTAGGGGCCACCTCAATGAGGGAGGCAGGACTGCATCCCCGACCAGCTAAACCGTTTCCATTGCCGCCAAGCCCATCGTCCCTTCGGTACAACCAGAAAGTAATGCTTCAAGGGGGCCAGTGCATAACGCACCCTCGAGGTTAGCTGCGTGTCCTTGCAGCATCGAACATCGTGACTCGCTTTTTAGAAGAACACCATGGTATCGTGCCAGCGCATTGCCGGCTTTCCAGGTGGCCTTACCACGCCCTATGTCCTCGGAAGGTGGGCAGGGTCGACTTCGCGCCTGCTTCCCTCTGCACGACTGGTATCAAGAATGATGATGCCGCGTGCACCCCAAATTGACCTTTCTGCGATAGGGCCTATTCGCCAGCACACAGAGGGACTTGCCGACGCGGTGCTTACGCCTGCCCCAGCCTTGACGAGGACCCCTTTCCGTCCTCGGGCTCGGAACCCGCCCGGTTGACCGACGCCGCGAAAGCGACGATACCATGTTGTTCTTCACGCGGCCACTTGTTCGAGGATCGAGTTCGACCACAGGGTACCGGTATGACCCATGAAGCCGACTCCGAACCCTTGGACCACCTCTTATTTGCGCCTGAACTAGCCATCCCTCGAGTCCACGCGCCACCTTCTGTGTAGCTCCGAGACGATTTGGACGATAGCCGATAAAACGGCGTTCCAGCCAACTTCATCTTTACACATCCTCCGAACTAGGTTGTCCGGGGTAGTGTCCAGACCACATGTGGCAAGCATGTGGTCACGCGATGTCTGAAAACGCGGGCACACGAACAACACGTGTTCCGCCGTTTCCTCTAAACCAACGCACAGCGGACACTCAGGCGAGGCCGAGTGTCCGAACCAATGTAGTACTGTCTGAAGCAACCATGGCCTGTAAGGACCTGGGTCAGGTGGAAAGTGATTTCCCCATGGCGCCTCTTGACCCACGTACCTATCTCCGGTATCCACCTATGTGTCCATCTACCCTTAGTGGAACTGTCCCACGCACGCTGCCATTTGACCATTGAAGGCCAACCTGACAGTCCTACGGATGCCTCTCGTGCCGCGCATTTCGAAGCACTCTATGTCTTCACCGATAACGATGTCAATAGGCATCATACCGGTGATGACGCAAAGTGCATCGTGCGACACGGTACGGTACGCGCTCGCAACTCTTAGGCACGTGAGCCTATACGTACTTTCTAACTCCGTTCTGTAGCAGTTAATGCGCAGGGCCGTGCTCAAGCTGGCCCCCCATACCTCAGTATGGACAGAGCAACGCTAGCCAGAAGCTTGCGCTTGCTGGCATAAACCGCAGAGCTATTGGACATCATCCGGGACAATGCCGCTATAGCTGTGGAGGCGCGCTTGCAGGCGTAATTGACGTGGCTACCAAAGGTGAGCTTATCGTCGATCATTACCCCCAAGAGTTTGATGGAGCGTTCAGAGGTGACCGCACAGTTGCCTGCCCTTATCACCTCAGTCTTGTGGTGAGCCAGTTCTAACTTCCTGGAACTCATCCACTCCTCCACAATTGCGATCGAGTGGGCTGCAGTCAATTCCACCTCTTCGATCGATTCGCCGTAGACCTCCAGCGTAATATCGTCAGCAAAGCCGACGATTGCCACGCCACCGGGAACTTCAACCTCAAGACACCGTCGTACGCGACGTTCCATAACACCGGACCCAGTATGGAACCTTGCGGAACCCCTGAGGTTATGTCAACGCACTTCCGACCCGCCTCCGTGTCGTATACCAGTACTCGATTCTGGTAGTCGCTTCCGAGAATCTTGTACAGGTACTCGGGAATTCCAAAACGCAGGAGCGCATTTGCAATAGCTGCCCTGCTGGCACAATTGAATGCATTCCTCACGTCGAGAGTCACTACTGTACAACAGCGAACTCCCATCCTCTTACGCTGGATAGCTAACTCCGCGGATTTGGTAACCGACAAGATAGCGTCTACGGTCGACTTACCCGTTCGAAAGCCAACTGGTTACTCGATAGACCATCCGCACCCTCCGTGCGTATCAACAATCTGTTGAGGATGATCTTCTCGAGCACCGTCCCCGCCATATCAAGCAGGCATATTAGTCTATATGCCGACGGATCCCGCTTTTGGCAATAGGATCAAGCTCTGCCTTTTCCATGCTTCAGGAAAGACTCCCTCGTCCAGGCATCTCTGCATAACAGATCTGAACATCTCGGGAGCCTCGGCAATGGCCGCTTTGATGGCCAGGTTCGGAATACCATCCAGTCCTGGCGCCTTACCTACACTAAGGGACTGTGCAATCCCCGCAAGTTCCGCCACCGTTACTCTTCCCTCGTCGGCCACCCTGGCCCGTGGCAGCTCCACAAAGGGAGGCCAGGGACTTGGGTCGTGACGTGGTAAGAGTCCCGCGATGATCCTCTCCAGCATCTCTGGAGACCGCTCTGTAGGGCCATCGCCCCACGTGTCTTAGCCATTACGACCCTATAGGCGTTACCCCATGGATTCGCGTTGGCACTTTGACACAGGCCCTCGAAGCAGGCTTTTTGCTTGATCTAATCTCAGTCTTCAGAGCGGCTCATGCAGCCACGAACGCCACCCGTCGTTCAACACGCTCCTCTTCTGTGCGTGCTCGCTGCATCCGCCTCCTTGCCCGTAGGCAGGCGCGGCGCAGGTTCGCAATTGCTTGAGTCCACCAGTAAGCCGGTGGTCTCCCATTCCTAGGGTGGACTTTCCTGGGCATGGTGGCATCGCATGCACGCGAGAGTACTGTTACCAGCTGCTCGCCGCTCAGACCGAGAAATATTGTGCTCGCGGCGGAGCGCTTCCTTAAACACCTCGTCGTCGAAGTATGATGTCTTCCACATACGAGGACTAGGCCTCGCCCCTTCTTCTGTCCGCTGAATGCTGGTCGTATAGTCGATACTATAGCGAACCGTCAGGTGGTCGCTGTGAGTGTAGCCATCATCTACCCTCCAGTTCGAACTACTCGTTTGGCCAGGGCTCCAGAACGTAACGTCGATAATCGACTGGGCACCGTTCCAGCTGTAGGTACTTTTGGTACCGACATTAGCCAAGTCCACATCCAACATGGCCAGTGATTCCAGCAGGATCTGCCCCCGTTGATTCGTGGATCGGCTTCCCCATTCCACGGCCCAAGCGTTGAAGTCCCCCGCTATCACCACCGGCCTACGCCCCATCAAGTTAGCCGTCAAACAATCTAGCATTCGACCGAACTGCTCGATCGACCATCGAGGAGGCGCATAGCAGCTGCAGAAGAAGACCCCGTTGATTTTGGCAATGACGAAGCCCTCGTGTGTCGAAGACACCAACTCTTGGACTGGGTATTTCCCCGTTGTCCATATCGCCGCCATTTTAGACCCATCGGTGACCCAATTACCGTTCCTGGCGGGTACCCGGTAAGGATCTGCTATGATGGCGATATCCGTCCCCCATTCAGCAACTGTCTGACACAGCAGTTGCTGGGATGCATCACAGTGGTTCAGGTTTAGCTTCGTTACCTGTACTGTGATTTTGCAGCACGCTCAAACGCCGGGAACTTCGAACCCCCATGGGGTGCTTGATGTTCACAGCTTTGCTGGAACAAATTAAACAGTTGGGAGGGTTCGTGCAGAATTGTGTCTTATGTCCCTCCAATCCGCAGAGCTTGCTTCTGTCAGGGCCTTTGCAGTCCCATTGCTTGTGCCCCGGTTCCAGGCACTTGAAGCAAACTTCTGGTTGCTCATATATGCCCACAGGGCATACCGACCACCCACCTTGACGCTCCCTAACTTGACTACCTTGGGCTGAATTAGCTTGGGTAAGTGTTCAAATAGTGTATTATCTGCGTCGCGTAATAAATGAAATAGTTCGATGGACATGACATCAAAAATTTCCAAAAGCAAGTAGATCTATCGCTTCACGGTTTATCGAACTATGCAATGTGGCACGGCAACATGGAATCTCTGCTGATGTTACTGATTTCGAACAAAATTGACGTAATTCAAAATATGAAAAGAATTGAATGCGACAATTTAAAATTTTCACTAAAAAAAAACCCGAATTCATTCCCCAGTGGTGATGATGCCTTTCTTCGACTATTACTCATTTGACTTAGAATGGTTAATGCATCTCAAGGGTAATTTCCTAATAAATGGCTATTAAATTCTTTGAAGTATTATTTTAAGGGGTGCTGCCCAAATGGTAAGATAACCTTGTTTAAAGTTAATAATCAATTTTAATAAAACTTTTAAACTGGTGGCGAGTTTCCGAGTCTATTGATAAACAAATTTTAAAAACTCATTAAAAAATAAAGGCGCTATTAACTTCAAAATCTTACATGATTTCATGACGGTCCTCAATTTTGAAATATTGTACAAATTGTATCCCAGCCTTCCCCTTAGACGCAGTTTACGTCAAAATTGGCTTTATAAGGTTAGTCTACGATTGCCTTTTAACATAAACCTGTTTATGCATTTAGAGTGATTACAATGAAAATTTGAAGTATAATTATGTCCATCAGTGTAAGCTTTAAATAATTATTAGCAAGGGCGAACATGTCCAGCACCTAAAGCACTTTTTCATAAACATTACTCTTCTGCTTCGACCGCGGTCATGGCTTTGGCTCTTTTGTTCTAGTTTTTGTGCGAATCACCGCACATATGGCGGCCGTAACGAAACCCTGAAATTTTACTGGGTTTCTGAAGAATTGGGATTTTGAATGTTTTTACGTTAATATTCAATAGTTCCAATGGGCATAAAAATTGCTGGAGAGTTTCCGATTCGATTGATAATAAAATCTCGAAAATCCATCGTAAGATAAAGGAGCTATTAGCGTTTGAAATCTATCCTAATTTCGTGACGGTCTCGAATTTGGAAATTTCCGTTTTACACCCTGTGCTGTATCCGAGTCTTCCCCTTAGACGTAGTTTACGTCAAAAAAAGTAAAAATTTAAATCAAAAGTTATCGGTAAAATCTCGCTTAACTTTTCAAAAGGATCTAAGTAACATTTTTTTCATGAATTAATTTGAATACAGCAATCAATAGCTTTCATGTTGTTCTGTTGATTGCGCCATTATTAGTTCAATATATGTATGGCCTCTAAACACTAACTGTATTTGTTTCACGTTAATTGTTCAAAAGAAATCTTGTTCTCCGCCATTTTGTTCTGTATAGACCGCCTTGCCACCAATTATAGGAAGAAATATCCGGGAGAATCGAGTTGGAAAACGACCCTGAAGTGGCACCGTGTTGAGGACCACTGCTCCTATGGTAATACCGTTACAGGGGCTCTCAACCGGTTTCCACAAAGTTTCAAGAAGTATCAAATCAAGTGGTGATAAAGTGTGAAAAGTGGTTTACATACTTAATTTGTCGTGTCATACACAATAAAGAGAACTAACAGACGATCCAAAAAAGTAAGTAAAAGGTTGCTATTCGTGTGCTGCTCTTTTGGGCGATACAGTAATGGCAAGGATTTCGCAGGTGCATATTTGATTCGGTAATGGATCAAAATTATGTTCATAAATAGTGTATGTTTGCTGGAAAACGCAAATATTGTTGAGGGTGCCAACAACTGTCGCACCCTGCCGATGCCGTATTCTATCCTATTATATTAATTATAAAATAACGTTCGTTGACAGATGGGCCTTTAAAAAATAATATGGTAAATCGTACATAACTTTTGATAGAAGAATTAAACACCTGAGGTTTTTGGACACAGAAAACAATATAGGCTAAGCTTTCCAACTATGCGATGTATTAATATTCAAAATCGTAGGTTGCAAACCTAGAGAAAATATAATTTTCAAAAATAAATCCAAGATTGCAGCCAAATTCAATATAGCTGCCTCAAATTTTATCATTGCAAATTAAAGTCACACTCTTCCTCTTTCCAACGATATGCTGAACTCCGAAAACGGTTGAGAAATGTTGGTGTTATGACAGTTTTGGTGAGTTAAGAATTGACAAAAATCGAGGGGTCCATAAAAGTGTTTTCGTATATAACTAACGAGGGTTCCATCTTTATGAGGAACTTAACTCTGATCCTTAATAAATTCGCCGAGAGTTTTCGAATGAACATACATTTTTGGCATTTTTGAGAACCTCGTGCAAATAGTTCCACGGTCTCAGCGAGAATTACTCTTATAGGATTGAATCCTTTGTGCATCAACATCAACAAGGACCAGGTCGTTGAGTGTCAACGCCCTTCAAAGTTTGCGGTGGTCATTGGGATTGATTGGGAGCTTGAGACAGAAAGGCTGGGGTGTGTTTAGGCAAATATCATGCAGGATATGTCTTACGGCTAGATTTCGTATGCTGAGCAACATAAAAGCCATCAAATATCGATACCAATATAATGTTCAAAAATGTATATGGAGGTGGGTCGCCCACATGTTGCGAGGGAGTGAATGATCATATTTTCATTTCAATTTCTCTTGGTGTATGATCTAGAAATGATATATTTAGTGCCAAGATAAAAGAGCCATGTATAATGTTCAAAATTGATAAAAAACTTTTTTTTTTATTTTCGACCCAATATTTTTGGAAAGTTGTATCGGCCGAATATTCTCAAAAGGTTATCATAAGCCTTCATTTGAAAGTTACCTTGATGTCTACGCAGAAGCAACTTGCAGATTGTTTTAGCGTAGTAGGAACGATCATTACATCCAAATCCTATAGTTTCCGGAATTAGTTACAAAATTAGGAAATAACATCTGTTTGTGAAAGCATGCGTTCCTCTCGAGTTCGGTGGCTCCTTACCTGCAATAAATAAGACAGAATATATCGATTAATATAATAAATCTATGTTAGCGCAATGTGTTTCAAATTCAGAATGGCTATTCGTGCACAAATTCACGACTATGCAAAACTTGCGCTGCAAACAAATCATTCACAATTAGTCACAAAAAAGCACATGGACTTTCGCCAGATGCTGCCGTTTATCTAATGAATTTTTGAAGGAAATCTCACAGTAACATCTCAGTGACATACTTTCGGATTTGGTGTATGCATGCAGTTGCAGAGATGGGGAATTGTGAATTGAGACTAAAATAAATGAAAAAAATCAACCAAATTAAGTTTCATTGGGATCGTAAGAAATATATGTCGCAGCACTTATTCTCTTGCGAATCAGTTTCTCAACCCTCTATTCGGCGTGTTCTTTTATAGGCATGCTTTGTCTACCAGCCTTTGTAGCTACGCTTCCAGAAACGGGCCAAAGTTTTCCAAAAGGATTTACGACCGAGGTGCCTGGATGATGCTCAACGCATTTTCATAATTTTCAGTCGGATCGTTATGCCAACAACAAAACAGGAGGCAAGAAAACAATAAGTTAAAAGCTGGAACAAGCAAAAAACTCACCGCTCTCCTAGAAAATTGCTTCAACAAGCGCAAAAGTTAAGTGTTGTTTTATGGCCCGGGCTCGCCTGACAGGCAGAGCAGGTGCCGATGCTGGACAAGTGGCCACCGCAACAATAGAAAATCGGTTAACAATAAACCGCTGATCCTACCTCTCCAATTTGTGTGGCAAGTTTGTGCGGAGCTCGTAGGAAAAGTTCGCGATGATGAGTAACGAAGCCTGGGAGAAATTTAGTGCCCATCACAAGCACAACAAGGCAGTTTCCGGCCCGAGCGGCGTTAAATTCATGAGATTATTTGTACCCTTTGATGGACAGAGATGGGATAAAAGGCGTACTGGATGGATAAACTTGCGGAAACTGATCCACTTGGATCTTCATAATTTGGGCAACGAATAATAACTTTCGGGCAACCGTGAAATCTGGCAGCAAAATTTTGTAATGAAGGAACATTGAGTTATACCGCAAATATCTGCAAGAGTTTAATTGAACAATTACTAAACTTAGAACTTTTGGCTGATAAATTGTAAAGCGAATCTAGAGAAGACCCCAAATATTAAAACAATGCAAGCTTGTTTTATTCTCTTTATCATACAGACACCAAATATGTTCAATCGAGTCTGATGGCGGAAAATGTAAGACATAATACGAAAAACAGACGAAAATCACTTACGACCATTGGAAAATTATACCATCATTAAGCAGTAAATGGATAAGGGAGATACCCATGTGATGTATTTCAAAATAAAGGAACTAAGTTTTGTAACAACAATATTTTTAAATTATTTAGTTGGTGGGCTTAGGTCGAGCGTTACAAAATATTTATTTTTGTGTAAGGAATTAAATTGATACTAATATATGAATTTTTTATTAAGGGAACCAAATCTATAAACCAGGTTTAGTTGACAAGACCACTATTTGCACATTTTTGACTCAGTAACGGACTAAACTATCCACGTTTTTTCTAAAACCTTTCTAATCTCGTTATCTCATCGAATGATGATACCACATCAGTTTGTGTTAAATTTGTGTTTGTATTAAATGTGGCTAAACTAATTTCCAGTTGAAGAGTCATTTATGTGGAGTATTGAAAAATTACAAAAATATATGTGTAAGGACATAAACGGAACCTTCTTACGAACGAGCGTGAGGTGATCCGGTGGCGGCAGACTACGAAGAGCACCTGAATGGCAATGTGGCAGACGAAGATGGCGGTATGGTGATAGACCTGGGAGAACGCGCGCAGGACATAATTCTACCGGCTCCGGATCTCCTGGAAATCCAGAAGGAGACTGGCCGGCTGAAGATCAACAAAGCCCTGGGTTGACCAACTACCAGGAGAGCTATTTAAGCACGGTGGTGAGGAACTAGCTAGAGCGCTGCACTGGGTCATTACCAAGATTTGGGAGGAGGAAGTTTTGCCGCAGGAGTGGATGGAAGGTGTCGTGTCCCATCTACAAAAGGGCGATAAGCTGGATTGTAGCAACTACCGCGCAATCACTTGCTGAACGCCACATGGTACTCTCCCAAATTTTATGCCGTCGACTAGCACCAACTGCAAGGGAGTTCGTGGGGGTACCAGGCGGGTTTATGGGCGAACGCTCCACCACGGACCAGGTGTTCGCCATTCGCCAAGTACTGCAGAAATGCCGCGACAACGTGCCCACACATCATCTATCCATCGACTTCAAAGCCGCATATGATACAATCGATCGGGACCAGCTATGGCGCAGCTAATGCACGATCACGGTTTTCCGGATAAACTGACACGATTGATCAAAGCGACGATGGATCGGTGATGTGCGTAGTTCAGTTTCAGGGCATTCTCGAGTCCCTTCGAAACCCGCAGAGGTTGCAAGTGATGGTCTTTCGTGTTTGCTATTCAACATCGCTTTGGAAGGTAATACGAAGAGCAGGATTAACGAGTGGTACAATTTTGCAATAAGTCCGTCCAGCTATTTGGTTTCGCCGACGACTGAATATTATGGCACGTACTTTGAGAAGATGGAGGAATACATCAGACTGAAGAGAAGCTAAGCGGATCGGACTCATCAACACGTCGAAGACGAAGTACATGATAGGCAGAGGTTCAGAAGACAATGAGCCACCCACCGCGAGTTTGCATTGGTGGTGACGAAATCGAGGTGGTAGAAGAATTTGTGTGCCGGCTCACTGGTGACTGCCGAAAATGACACCAGCAGAAATTCGGAGACGCATGTGGCTGGAAATCGCGTACTTTGGACTCAAGACGCTCCGATCGAATAGAGTTCGCCGCCGTACCAAACTGACAATCTACAAAACGCTAATTAGACCGGTAGTCCTCTACGGACACGAGACCTGGACGATGCTCGTGGAGCAACGCACGCGCAGGTTTTCGAAAGGAAAGTGCTGCGTACCATCTATGGTGGTGCAGATGGCGGACGGTACGTGGAGGCAGATGAACCACGGTGCATCAGCTGTTGGAGAACCATCCATCGTTCACACCGCGAAAATCGGACGACTGCGATGGGCCGGGCACGTAGCCAGAATGTCGGACAGTAACCCGGTGAAAATGGTTCTCGACCGATCCGACGGGCACAAGAAGGCGAGGTGCGCAGCGGCAAGGTGGATCGATCAGGTGGAAGATGACTTGCGGACCCTCCGTAGACTGCGTGGTTGGCGACGTGTATATGGACCGAGCCGAATGGAGAAGACTCTTATATACCGCACCGCCTTGGCCTTAGTCTGAATAAATAATAATAATAATAATAATGAAAATTACAAAATTCCTATTTTTTTCTGCAAATAGGACGCTCTTGTAAATCTTAGCAAACTTGGCAAATAATACATGCTTTAAGTTAAACCTCCACATTGAATTGATATTTTAATACTACTTGTAGAGGGTAAATGTTTGCGTATTCTGTTTTCCTCCACTCAGAAATTAACAGCATCGATTATGTTAATTACTACTCTGTCGAACGGTCCAAGCCACTGCTAATTTCGAGTGCTTCTACCAAGTGCTCTCAGAGAACTAATAAACTCGACAAACCGATTTTCAGTCCAACTGCTTCGACCATTTTATATCGCCAACAAAGTTCCACTTCGGAGGCATTCAAATTTAGCCAAACTTGAATCGAATTCCATCAACTTGAAGCCTTTTTACAGGGAAGCAATTGTGCATCCTCGAATCGTTTTTCGCACCCCGTCATTTCCACCCGCTAAACAAGCATCTTCAATCTGATCGTCACGTGCGAACGAACGGCGACCCACCCAAAAGATATCATGCCCGAACGGCTGCTGCTCAAAGTTATTTCTCTGTCTAAACAGACGATGTTATCCTTTTCCACAGAATAAATTCGAAGAAAGTGTTCAGCAAAATTAAACGAAATCAAATAATTCGGAAAATGAAAAAAAATTCTTGATGGTTGGTCGTATCGCTTTCCAGGACCGCATGGTACCATGAAAAGAAACTGAGTAAATAATACAAAAGTAGATTTCAACGCTTTAAAAACACTCTTGCTTTCTCGTACGCCAACATTCTCTGAAATATCCGTTAATGACACAGTTCATGACATTGTATGTACCCATGTAAAACATTTCTCCAGGTCGTAAATCTGAAGCTTAAATAAAACGCCCCAAACATTTCAATACACAATTACACTGGAAACAAATTTCCCTGAATGTAAATGAGTTGGAGTTTTTTTTGTCACAGCTAATTGGCAAACGGATTGACAGGTCGGAGGGTTGCCTCTTCAACAATTTGCCTTGGACTACACAGTGTTTATAGAAAACTTTCTTTTTTGGGAAATTTAGAATGGAATTTATAATTTTGAGCTTTGGAGCCATAAAGAGTGCCATTGGAGTGCCGATATTCTAACTAAAGATAAAATATAGACTCGCGATTTCGATTGTTTCCAAATCTAGCAGTTATTGAAAGAATGGTCAAGTAGTATGATTAGGACAGAGATAGAAACCGTATGAACCTATTTACAGCACTAATATTTTTTCCTGTTCGGTGTGCCACTGCGACCAGTTATTAGATCTATTGTAGCATTCCTATCCTTAGTGTTTAAGTGCATGTCAATTATTCCATTACTATTCAGAACAATGCAGTATCGGTTTCGATAGTGTTCTTGTTTTGTTTTCCCAAGAGTACATGACACGGTCCCGCTATTTAGACCCTTCACAGAGAGCAACCTTATTGAAGGCGCGCCCCTTATCAAATCTTTCCTTGAGAGGATCCAAAATTCGCATATAGGAGAACGGTCTGGCACTTCATTTCATAGCTCCCATTTCCATCCCACCTAAATCAAACCAATGAAAAGGAATTTGATTTGTTTTCTATTTTTATTTTTTCTTTGTTTTGTGATGAGATTAATATATGTTCTGTGAGATGGAAAATGGTACTAGTACAGTTCCCTTCAATATTTTCAAAACGGTTTGAATTAATTTCTCTAGATTAAAAATTTGTTTTTGTTGTGGGAAAAAAAATAGTCATAATCACGTAATCGGTTGAAGATAAATAGAGTCAAAATAGAGTTAGCTATTAATGTCCAGGACAGCAGTAAAACAAAACCCTCTTGTGACTTTGGAATTGAGTCTGCATGCCAAGAAAAACGATTCAATCATCACATCATTCTTCCTTGAATATTCTCAAGAATTCCTTGAATATTTACTTCAGAAGTTCCTACGGATATTCCTTGGGATATTTTAGAAATAATCATCCCGAAGTTATTTCAGAAATGTATCCAGAAATTCTTTCGGAGAATCCTCCATACACTTTTTTTAAATACCTAAAATAATTACCAGCAAATACCTACTGGAATTCTTCTTTCCTTGTTTCTTTCCATAATTTCTCCAAAATCTTCTTTGACTCTTCCTTCAGGAATTTCTCCAAGAATGCTCTGAAATGTATCCTTATATTCACTTGAAAATTTCTCCAGGAATTTTTCGGAGCTCTTTATGATTTCTTCGGAAATTCCTCCACGAATTCCTTCTGATTTTTCTTAGATTTTTTTAAATTTCTTCCGGATATTTATTAAGAGATTCCGCCGGAAATTACTTTGGGAATTTGTTCAAGAATTCCTTATTTAGAAATATTGTAGTTCCTTAGGAATAGTTTCAGAATTTTCTTCAAGAATTCCTTCCGAAATTCTAGTACAAAATCCTTGGAATATTTCAAAGAATATTAAATTGAATTTGGACACATCCGGAATCAGTCTGTGGGTCCAACGACCTTTGACTGCGGTGTCCCATGCTCTTTGCCATTTGAGCAGTGAGGCTGCTCTCGACGATCGCACTTGCAGAGTCCCTTTCGTTGTAGCACTCACATCTTCCTCTGGGGTATGTCAGCATCATCATCCAGCTATAAAGCACACCGCCTCATATGATATGGTGCGATATGCGCTCGCGACACGATGGCACATCAGCCGGTGTCTCTGATCTGTTTCTTTACCTTGTCAGGCCTTAGTACTAAGGCCCATGCCGAGCCATAGCGGATGATAGACAATGCTACGCCAGCTATCAGCCTACGCCAACTATACACGCCGATCTGTGGACATCATTCGTGATAAGATTTTATCGCCAATGAAGCCACTGACATGCATAATCAACGTGGCTTGAGAAATTGGGCTTATCGCCGATCATCACGCCCAGATGCTTAGAGACCTCACGAGAATCTGTCAGGTCCCTACTCTTATCCTCGCTTGCTGTAACCCCTGGCGGTTATGCCACCACGACTTCCGTCTTGTGATGTGCAAGGGACACCGCCACAGTTGACCATTCCTCCACTCTGCCAATCGCGTATGAAGCCTTCAGTTCGACTTAGTCGAGAATGTCTCCTGTTACCTCTAGCATTAGCGATCCGCGAAGCCTTCTATTTTCACCGACCGGGAGACTTAAGCGTAATACTCCGTCGTACATAATATTCTACAGAACCGGTCCGAGGATCGATCTTGTGGAACACCGCGACACTACGATCGACTTTTGACCAGCATCCGTGTCGTATATCAACACCCTATTCTGACAACTTTTCAGTATCCTGCAGAGTAATCCGGAAATCTCAATCGATGCGAGTCAGTAGCTGCCCAGCTCACATTGTTAAACGCATTTTTACATCAATGTAATCAATTCGCAGTACCTAATACCTCGCCTGTTCAAACCTCTCGCTATCTTGTTCGTATCCGTTACCGATCGAATTGCTTCGATGGTAGAACGGCCTTACAACCATACTGGTTGCTGGATAGGCCACCAGCACACTCTGTATAAGCCGACAATCTATTCAGAGTGACCCTCTCTGGCGACTTCCGCTGTGTTGGTGACAAATTGGTCTGTATGCTGAATTGAGTACTCCATTTAATTCCACGATTCACTGTAATTAATAGTACAGTTAAACTTAATTCGTCTTAGACGGTTGAATACATTCCACTAAAAGAGCTTTATATATTTTTCTGGTCTGTATGCCAAAGGGTCCCCGGCTGTTTGCCAGCCTTCGGTAATAGCACCAATTTCTGCCGTTTCCATCGTTTCCATCCAGGTCGACTGACTCGTACGGGGTAGCGGGCCAGTTCGATGATTCATGCCTCGGAAACAACCCTTCGACTATTTTGGCCAACATCTCCGGAGATTTCTCAGGTGGCGTGCTGTTAGTCCTAGTCTATCACCATCCTGTATACATCCCCATGAGTTATCGTTTGCCATCGCACAAGCCGCTCGCAGGCTTTTACTCCATTTGATCTCGTAGTTGAAGCTCTCTCTGTCTGGAACACGCCGGCGTCTCTCGACCTGTGAGAAAGCGGCATGCAGTAGAAACAAATGATGCCGGTTTTACTGTTGATTTTACAAACAAGACCAAAATCATTTTCGCAGCTGGCTAAGTTTAACTAATGTATTATACAAAATATAAGATCTGTATATTTTCTTGTTTTATTTCTATTCTCAAGGTATTTTCGTATAAATATATGCATATGTATTTCGACTCTTAATTGAACATTTCCACAGTGATTTTCAGAGTCGGAAAACCTTAATTTATTATTTTATGTATCACAGAGTATAGAGGCATTTTGATCAATGAAATGGTTGTGAAAAGCAAATAACTACCTTTATTTAGTAATCGTTTCATTCTTAATACCGTCGTCGGGGGTGACAATGAGTCAAATGGGGCTGAGAATGGGTCACTGTTTCACTCTTAGAATGCTTATAGAATATATTTAATGTATCTGAGGGCAAGAAGACTAAAATATAAGAGACCTTTTGAACGATTTTGCTCTACGACCTCCAGACTGCCGGTGAGAGCGCTGACCCATTCTCACCCCCAGACCCATTGTCACCCCCGATGGCGGTACCATGCTCCTATATCAATAACATTCGCAACAATTTATGAATTCATGGAGCGGTAACCCTTTATAATTTTTGTGTATTCATTCAGAGTTTTACGGAGACCTTGAAATATTTTCCACGCCAGCCAAAACAGATCCTAATTTAAGCCGCCTGATACATCAGCACGACCCAGAACTAAATTAGTGCCAAATGCACGAGATGTCATTTTTATCACTAAAATTGTGAATGTTTTTACTTGAAGTTCATTATATAAAAACGATTTTAATCATCAAATAAATAGTAGATTAACTATATAGTTCACTTCGTGAATCTCACCACTTTAGGCAACGGACAGAATCTTTCGTCTCAAAAGGTCCAAAAGCGATAGTCAAGGGGATATATAGAATTAAAATATCAATGATTTTATCATTTTATGATCTGAAGTTGTTTTAAATTCCGCAAATTCCGTTTGCTCACTGGGCATACTGACCAGCCGATCTTTAACTTCCCTCGCTCCATTACCTTTTTGGCTTCCGCAACCGGTAATCTAAGCTCGGCTACCTGCGTGCCAAAGGGACCGCCTCTAAGGCGTACAGAGGTCTTCTCGACCTCTCTATCGCACTGGTCTCTGACGACAGAGACGACGTCGTCCGCGTTCGTGACCTCGTCCAGTTGCTTGCACTGGAGGGTCCATTCCGGTCTAAAGATATTTCTGAGCGCCTTCGCCGGATTGCTGCCTGAGACGTTTCGGGTTAAGCGCAGTATTTTCTTCATTGGCCATCAAGGCGAAATCAATCGCCTCTTGGGCCATGGTCGCTCCTCCAAGGAAGGAGAAGGCATCGCTTTGAGCACATATGTTGGCCTTCTCTCTTCCCACCACCCCGCCTGATAAACGCATCCTGTTCTTGTCTTGCGACTCGAATAGCCTGGTGGTGCATCCGAAGGTTTGCTTCCAGTTCCTTACTGATGTTCTTCCTTGCGTTCGTAGAGTTGCTCGGCGACCACCGCATCGCGGGTATGATCCGAGCGGGCTGATAGGGCTATACCCTGTCACTGCTGGGGAGACTCGGTGATGCTATTGCAGCCTCGTCACTCCACTTTCCGCCTCCCTGGGAGGAGACCTCCAAACCCATCTGGCAAGGGTCTACCACCTCCATGCATAACGCATCGTCAAAGAATTATTTGGTTTGCTGCACTCATTGTAAATGGGCCCTATTGTGGCTGCTCAGAATCCTACTGGGTCAGGGAGGCCATGCAAGGTTGACAATTACATGTTCAGAGCCAGATCAGCGCAAGTCAGAAAAGGACATCTGAGCCTACACCTGCAGGCAAAGCTTGGTGCAATATTGACAGCGTGCTACAAGGCCCGCCACGGAAGGGACAGCGTAGCCGTTAGCCCACTCGCCGTTTTCGAGTCAGTGTCACCCGGCTCTACTAAGAGGTAGCCAATGCGTGGCTACCG